>NC_079372.1:830000-1130000 GCF_021018895.1 Seriola aureovittata | reverse complement strand
CTCTAAAAATACCAGCTTTGTGAAGCTCGCGTCGAACAGTTTTTACTGACACGGTGTGAGACAGGTGTCTGTTCAACTCGGAGGTTATCTTAGAGGCTGTGTACTCAGGGTGTTCATCAACTATCCTGAGAAGTGTCTGTCTGTCCTTTTCGGTGAGCTTTGACTTGCGCCCACTGTTCTTCTTTGCTGATGCTGTTCTTCCATGTTTGATATATACAGTCATAACTCTGGAGACTGTTCCCCTGGCCACATTAAAGAGCTGTGCAGTTTTTGTGACAGATGCACCAGAAAGTCGTGCAGCAACTATTTGGCATCTTTCAAACTCTGTTAAGTCACTCATATTGCTTTGAACACTTCTATTAAAAGTGTTTTTTTGGAGCCAACAGGTAGCAGGCTCTGTAATGACTGCAACTAGGAGATCCAGAGCCCTCTGTCATATAGTGTTTCCATTATTGTGTACGCATGGGCAGAGAGATCCAGGGTCAGGAAAGATCCACTGATCAACGGCTGAGCTGCATTCTATCCTATACAGGATAGAAAAAGATGCAATTAGAAAAAAAATCAAATTAATGTTTCAAACGCCAACACCTTTTACCTTATTTACCTTAGCATATAGGTATATGCTAAGGTAAATTATCTTAATTAGTTATGCTGCTATAGACCTAGACTGCTGGGGGATTCCCATGATGCGCTGAGCACTATCTCAATTTATATTGTACTACTTCATGCCAACTTTGTATTTGTTCTTTCCCGTAGTTTGTGCTTCTCCTCTCTGTCCTCATTCTACAGGTATGTGTTTTTGGAGCAGCAGAATCCAGATCTGCCACTACAACACTCATTATTATCATTATTATCATTATTATTTATTTGTATTGATAACACTAGTATCTATGGGTATTAGTATGATTATTTACACTATAACAATTAACGATTAACAGCAGATATAACACCATTACCTCTGGGTAAAACTTCTAATTTTTTCACTGTTACAATTAACAATTAACAGTGTATACTGATGTCCAATCCCCCCATCCCCACCCCCTGTTTAACACACGTTTAGAGAACGCACTCATTAGCCTTAGGTTAGGTTTTTGTTGACAACTTGATGCCACGTTCATTTTCGATGCTGTAATTTAGCCTAGCCAGGTAGCAAGCTGCTTGATTAGCTTCCATGAACAACACAGGTTTTCAGAGTCAGCTGTTGGCATTTTAATGTTGTTTAAAGAGAAATTTAACACACACGCATTAGCACTGATGACTGAGTGATGTACTTACAACAGTTGTAGTGAGAGGTCAGTCTGTCCACCACTGCTACATGTTATCACCGAGCTGTGTTTGTGTTTCATCAGGGAGAACACGCATCCGGTAAGATTTTTTCAGAATAAAAGCGTTATGTCATCTGCTCCACAGAGCTCACTTCATCACTGAAATGGCGATTTTTGAATAGTAAAAGAACTGAGCAGTAAACATCATTGCTGTAATATTTTCTGTGGCACTACTCTGAAGGTTCCCTCTCCCACTGGTGCAGGCTGGGGTGGGGTGTCAGACTATGACACCACATAAAAAAACAAATTAGAGCTGCAAGTATTGATATTTATTATTGAATAATTACGAATGGGAGACTTATCAGTTATAAAGAAACAGCTTTACATTTGTCACAGTCACTCTGCTCTTCATCTGCCACGGCTTCTGATGGTCATTACACAGATTGACTAAACAGTGATCCAACAGAAGACAGACTGCCAGGGACTAAGCTGCAACTAAGGATTATTTATTACTGATTCATCTACTGTGGGAGACTGTTGAATTAGGAGGAAATAGTGCTACAACTCTCAAGGCTGTTTTTAAGGTCACTCCATTCTTTATCTTTTGCTACGTCTGATGGTCACAGAACATGTTTACACACCTGGTGAGAACAGTGATTCAACACAGGAAAAGGATGGAAGACAGAAACAGAGGAGAAGAAAAAGTTTTCTCTTATTGAAATCATTGCACAATACACATCCATCAATAACACAAACACAGAAACATTTTTGTGATTTTGAATTAACAAAACAGGTTGACTTTAACACCTTTACTTCTCTCTGAGTCATTCTCACCCCCTTCCAGGCTTCTCCTCATCCTCAATTCTTTCTCAGTTAAAGGAAAAAATTACCACGACATCATATTATTTTCCATTAGTGTTTCCCCTTCAACAACAAGTTGGACAAAAACTTTTGCTAGCTGCACCATCACAGAGAAAAGCACTGGTTTAAACTAATGTACATTGCCTCATGAACTGTTCCTGCTATAACTGTGCAATATTGACAGTTTCGTTATATCCAATGCATATCTTATTTTATTATATACTTATATATTTTAATGATTTTTTTAATAAATGCTGCCAAACTTGATCTCGTTGTGTATTTTGAAGCAATGACAGTAAAGAATCTATCTATCTATCCTATCTACATTTTCAATTCTGACAAAAAATGTTTTAAACCTAAATACATAAATGAAACTTCTTCAAAGTAAGTAAAATTGTGGGCTAAAAGAAAGCATGCTGTGGTTTTACGCAAACATGAATCAGTCTAGATGTAACAGAAAGTCTGAAGCGTTATTCCTTGTCTCTGGTCTGAGACGCAGGTGTCTCGCTCTCTTCAGGTCTTGGTGTGTCCTTCTCAGAGTCAGACAGTGGTTTCCCGGTAGCAGCTCCTTCAGTAACTGCAGCTTTTGCCCTCTTCGTTTTACTCTTTGGCTTGCGCCTGCTGTTCTTCTTTGCTAATGCCATGTCTCCGTGCATGTTGTAAACACTCATGACTTTGAGGACAGTGCGACCTGACACATCACATAACTGGGCAGTTTCTCTGACAGACAGACCTGCCACCTGGGCACCAACTATTTGGCCTCTGAGAAAGTCTGTTAATTCGCTCATACTGCAGGTGGAGGTGTTCACTGTCTCTGGAAGAGCAGCTGGAAGACAATCCCAGCTTTCAACCAATAACTGAGGGGCTTCCTCTGCAGCTGTGATTGAGTGTCTTCAGAGCAGAAGGTATTTCTCTTTATGGTGTTTCCCGTTGTATCCACCGGCGAGCAGAGTCAGGGGTGGGGGGGTCCAGATTCACTGTTGGTCTCTATGATAGAAACAAATATATCTGCAACTCCAACACTGATTTGCACGTGGAGGTTCTGTATTAAATTTAATCTGGCGTCACAAGCACCGTGAGGGACCTAACTCACAAACCTGCGGCGTTCAACTACAAGTTAAATAAACGACATACTTCACAGTTCAATTATTCCATGTTCATTTACGATGCTGACATATTTAAGCTAGCGTTACCAACCTAGCAAGCAGCTTGATTAGCTTCCATGAACAACACAGGTTTTCAGAGTCAGCTGTTGGCATTTTAATGCTGTTTAAAGATAAATTTAACACACAGGCCTTGGCACTGATGATTGAATGATGTACTTACAACAGTTGTAGTGAGAGGTCAGTCTGTCCACCACTGCTACATGTATCACCGAGCTGTGTTTGTGTTATTACATCCATGGTTTCATCAGGGAGAAGACGCATCCGGTAAGACTTTTTCAGAATAAAAGCATTATGTCATCTTCTCTACAGCACTCACTTCATCACTCAAAATGCGATTTTTGCATAATAAAAGTACTGAGCAGTAAACATCAGGGCTGTAATTAGTGTTGTGCCAGTTCATACTTAAAATAACTAGTTTAAAGTTTAGTTCATACGGATTAAAATGAACTAGTTCATGTCCATAGTTCATAAAATTTTGAACTAAGTTCACAGTTCAAAAAATGAACTAGTAGTTTTTTTTTTTAATAAATAAAGGCCGCTATTTTTTTTAGAACCTCCTTCAACCCATCCATCACCAGCCCCATATCATTGCCACTCCCAAACTAAATGACTTACTGTACACCACTGAAGAATCTCAGACCAACAATCCGTATATAAATATAATCCGTCTGAGTCTTCACTTGTTTGTTCATATAACTGCTTCAACTGGCGTTATCAGTAGTAGTTGAGTCGGTACCGTCTGGACCACTAAACTGGACTGTGGCTATGGAGACGTTATGCAGTGTGCCGTAAAACTGTCGTAAAACGTGAGCTTTAACTGTCGTAAAACGTGAGCGGCGTTCACTCTCGATGAAGTTCATCATTTGTAAACTGATTCGTTCAGTTCAGCGTTCGCTAAAACGCGTCCAGGCACAACACTGGCTGTAATATTTTCTGTGGCACTACACTGAAGGTTCCCTCTCCCACTGGTGCGGGGGGTGGGGTGTCAGATTATGATGGGTGCCACATAAAAAAACAAATTGGAGCTGCAAGTATTGATATTTTTATTACAATGGGAGACATATGTCACAGCCACTCTGCTCTTCATCTGCCGCTGCTTCTGATGGTCATTACACAGACTGACTTTGGAACACAACTGCTGGTCAGAACAGTGATCCAACAGAAGACAGACTGGCAGGGACTCGGCTGCAACTAAGGATTATTTATTACTGATTCATCTACTGTGGGAGACTGTTGAATTATGAGGAAATAGTGCTACAACTCAACGCAAGGGGGACATGGTTATCACAGTCCCATTGGTGTTTAGCAGTCACCATGGCCAGTTGTTGTGCTAGTGTGCGGTTAAATTTCTCGACCAGCTCGTCACTGGGTGGAGGGGTGTAGTGCGAGTCTTGTGGGACCCCAGTTTTTCACACATGACTGCGAACACACAGGACTCAAGTTTCTGCCCTGGTCAGTGTGAATGACTTTGGGTACTCCAAATCTACTAAACATCCCCTCCGCCCGAGAACATCAATCCCCACTCTCTCCAGGTGTCTCCTGCAGGTTGGCACCCTGGAGCTCTATGTACTGCCTGGAGCAATATCTCACCCAAGGTCCTGGGCACCACCACCTGCCACCATCTCTCCCCTGTAGCTGGTTCTTTCCAATCCCTTTGCAGCAACCCAACATAGAGGGATAGGGCTTCAAACATCGACCAGAGTCCCTTTGTGGCTCAAGAAAACATGGCAACCTTCTCCCATGGGGACCGTTGCTGTGTCACCACCAACGTGAGCACAGGTTTGATGTCGACGTCCTCCTCCTGTTTATGCCTCCACTCTGCAGCATCCACCGCTGCCAGTGCATGGCTGGTTGTTAGCCCATCTTGGCCCACAACTGCACATTTCACATCTGGTTGCAACCACTCTCCCTCCTGAGCCTCTTTCCTCTCACAATAGTGACAGCCATCAGCATTGTAGGGGCAGTGGGAGAGCACATTAGCATTTCTATGGTGAGCCCCTGGTCTGTGGAACACAGTGAAGTCATATATCTGTAGCTCCTCGAGCCAGCATGCCAGCTGGCCTTCTGGCTCTCTGAAAGACATGAGCCACTGCAAGGCAGAGTGGTCAGTCCTCACTGTGAAGTGGAGGCTGCCCAGGTAATATTTGAAATGGCTAATGGCACTGACCACAGCGAGCAGCTCCTGACGGGTGACACAATAACGACATCCGGCCTTATTGAATGTCCTGCTGTGGAATGCCAGCACTCCCTCTCCGCCTGAGCTGACACTACTGGCATCTGTGTCAAGAACAAAAGGCAGAGTGGGGTCAGGTGGGGAAAGAACTGGAAACTGGAGCCTCCACAAGGGCTTTCCACAGTGAGGTGAATTCTGCCTGCCACTCCTGTGTCCACGAGAAAGTGCCCCCCTTTTGCAGCAGGTGGGGAAAGGGGTGCAGCAATGCAGGAGAAACCCCTCACCATCTTTCCGTAGTAGTAGGCTAGGCCCAGAAAACCTTTCAGGTCCTGCACAGAGCTGAGGGTTGGCCAGTCCCTAACTATTTGCTCCTTCTGATTCATTGTGCTGACACTGTAGGAATGTGACGTCATGCCTCAAAAAGCAGCACTTCTGGGGGTGTAGTTTCAGTCCTGCTGCTGCCACCCTTTCCAGCAGAAACCTGAGCTGAGGGCCCTGAGAGCTGACTCGAAGGACTCACCATGAACAAGGATATCGTCCAGGTACACAACACACTCTTGGCAGGGAATGTCTGCCAGCACTTTGTCTATCTCCCTTTTTCACACACAATTTGTGCTTCTCTTACCAGTTTGATGGCTGTGAATGCAGATTATACACTGATGAGGCCATCATCAATGTAGAAGTTCTTTCTGATGAAGTTGATGGATACTCTTTTTCATTTTGGCTTGCCAAGTACTTCGTTCCGCAATTGGTGCAGCCAGGAGAGGATGCTGCTCCAAAAAGATGGACCGTCATGTGATATTCTTATGGCTCTGAATCTGTATCCCCAATTTCACAACAAAGGAACCACAAGTAATCCCTTTCTTCTTTCCTTACATGGAACCTGTGGAACATTTTTTCTAAATCACAGATGGCTGCGACTGGATGCTTGCAGAAGCTGTAGAGCACAACTGTCTGAGCATTTGTGAGATCAGGTCCAGTTAGTAAGTGATTGTTCAGCGCCATGCCATCATACTTAGCAGAGCAGTCAAACACAACCCTAATTTTCTCTGGCTTTCTTGTGTGATGGACCTTCCATAAATTGAACATAGCCATCCTTGAATTTGGGATTTTTCTCAAGTTTCCATTTCAGGTTATTCAGCTGCACTTAGAGCCAGCTGCTAATTTTCTGGCAGTTGTGGGCGTGTCTTAAAGAGGAGAGGTATTTCCAGGTGACCATCCATATTCTGATGTATTCTTTCGTTCAGTAATTGCATGAACTGTATGTCATCTTGTGAAATGCTCAGTGTACAGTACTACAGTTTCAGAGACTACATTGAAAAGGATAATTATAGTGACTGTTACTTTGATTAAATAATACTGTTAAGTTAGTTTATGTAAGTATATTTCATAGAGGTTTAAAAAGGGAAGTTAATGAGATGTTGAATACTTACCTGTGAGGACATTTGGAAATGAGCATTTTACAGCTAAATCATTAATTACCTGTAAACCTGTGAAAGAGAGAAGTTAAACTGGTAAAAATAGAAATGTGTGTTTATAATATTGTGTATGAGTTTCAATGGTATTAGAAAGTTGATTAAACATGGTTAAGCTTTAAAGCTAACGCCAGCATAGAGGAAGTCAGTAGGTGATGCATGAGTTCAGGAGTATACACGCAGCAGAGAGCAATGTGAGTTTGACCACTGTGTTTTCATCTGTCCAACAGAAAACTCTAACATTAGATATGTTACGCCAGAGTGAGCTTCATCCTTCATTTTTGTCCCTGTAACAGAGGCCCTGCTACCTATGTCCCAGTGAAGATTGGACTGGGTGTCAGAGGCCCTGGTACCTGTGTCTATTGATGTACGAATTTGTCATTTTGTAGTGCTATAGAATTATTATACCCTATATAGTGGACTTGTCACATCCCACAATGCAAAAGAGCTGGGACTTGGTGATGTGGTGAGTCCTGCCGGAGCAGCCAAAAAGTGGGTAAAAAAAGACATACATGGTTTGTATTCATTGTATTTAACTATAACACTGTGTAATAATAACATGAATGAAATATAACAGTTACTGCTCTCTGTGTATCTAGAGTTTGAAATGAACACTACATCATGAATTGTGCACTACAGGTATTCATTTTAATTGCAATGGGTGCAGGAGCTCAGGAAGCCGCTGTCAGGGAGTGGCACTAGATTCTCCATGGTTCTCCCTCATATATGAGGCAATAGGTGGCAGGCCATTAATTCAGCCTCCATGCCTCATTGCCTCATTGCCTCATCCTGGGGGGGCGAACCATTCTGTTTTGGTATCAGACTCCAGAGGCAGGGAGTGTGTCATCAGGGTCAGAGGAGCCAGGGCCAATCAGAAAGGTAACAATGTGATCCTATTTTGGAACTGCTGGAGAGGGAAGAGAAAAGAGCAGAGGAAGACCCAGGGAGGAGAGACTGCTAACTTTGCTTGAAACAAATCGTTGAGAAAATGTAAAAAGAAAAAACACCAGAAAGAAATTTGTTTGTTTTCACTAATAATAAAATTGTTGATCAAAAATGCATGAGCGCTGACTGATAAGAACTAATATCTACAAAGGAAATTCTAACATAAATATTTCTGTAACGTATGGGTTTAATATTGTTTCAGTACAGATTAAAGGATATATTATTAGTAAAAGTTTTCATTAAAACAGTTTAAACTATTTACATGAAATGATTATTGAACAAAAAAAACGTATGATGAGTTCTGACTTTTACCGTGTCTGCTTAATAACAGTCGTGGTCCTGAAGAGGTGGAGGAAAGAGAACAGTGATGCGCCCATGCAGCTGTTCCCCACACTGAAAATCTGGCTGAAGCTGACCACCTCCGTCATCTGGGCCCAGTGCCTCTTCCACAGGCTCAAGTGTGTCTCCATTTCTGAGCCAGAAATTGTGCAGAATGGCACAATAAGCAACAATCTTAACTGCAAAAGCAGGGTTCATTTCCAGAGCCTTGAAAAATATGGATGGCCACCTGGTCTTCATGATGCCAAATGCCCTCTCAATCATAGAACGGGCTTTTGCATGGTGCCTGTTAAACCTTGCTGCATCTGCACTCCTCACTGGCTCCCTGTAAGGTGTGATGAGTGCAATAGGTTGCGAAATGCAAGGATATCCACCTTCCCCTATACTGGAAAAGCTTCAGGTGGGTACAATCTGTGGACAGAGCACTAATTTTAAGAACTTTGGTGTCATGGACAGAGCCTGGGTATCCCACAAATATGTCCAAGAACTGACACTGGTGGTCACACACGGCTTGCATTTGAACAGAATAAAATCATTTCTTGTTAAAATAGCCCTGAGCATCTGCACTTGGGGGCTTGATCCTTACATGGGAGCCATCAATGCTGCCCAAAACCCTGGAGAATGCTAAAGATCCAGCCAGACATTCAAAGCCAGCAGCAGTTATCTGAAGATTATCAGGTGAAGGAAAGAAGATGTCCCTGTTTTTGAGGCTGATGATTTTGTGTGCAATTCTGTGGATGGTATCATTCACTGTAGAATGTGGGATGCCAAATGCTCTGGAGACAACACAGTAAGAGGTTGCACTTGCCAGCCAAAACAGGAACATTAGAACCTCTAGGGTTTTGTTTGAAGGTGCACAGGTTTTGGCTGACGTATTGTGGTGGGTATGTTCGGCACAACTTGTGTTTGGGAGATGCATTTTGGACAGGAAGATGATGATTGATTTGGCTGTTTAGTTGTTTCAGTCTGGGGAGTTCAGTCCAGGCGTGCAGGTGGGAACTATCACCAGTGATTGTGTGGGCCACTAGTGTGTATATAGCAACATGCTGTGACATTTAACAAACCTCATTCACAAATTCTTGTCCCTGGTCGGTGAGGATCCTTTTTGGGGCACTGAAATGATAAAGAAACTTCACCATACAGTCTGCCACATGTGCAGCTGTTGTACAAGGTAGGGCAAATGCCTCTGACCAAATAGTCCATTATCACACATATATACATGTTGCCTGCATCTGTTTCTGCCACTTTGCCAATGAGGTCCATCCCCCACACAGTTGTGTGTGTGTGTGTGTGTGTGTGTGTGTGTGTGTGCGTGTGTGTGTGTGTGTGTGTGTGTGTGTGTGTGTGTGTGAGCCATGGGGTTCACGCTGCTCTCCCAGAGGACAGAGAAGCAGTGTGACCATGGAAGATTTAGAAAATAAATATATGGTGGTCGCCACAAATAAATCAATGTAAGTATGAGAACGTAAAATATTGACGTTGACGTCGTCGATTATGACGACTAATCGCTGCAACCCTATTTGATTTTGATAAAAATATTTTGATAAAAATCAAATAAACCAAAAGAGATATATTGATTTTCTTGAAGAAAAAAAAGAATATTCGGTAACACCATAATTTCGTTGTATGAATCAGGTAGCAATAAACTGACCAGCTCCTACTGATGGGCCTATTTAACATATGTTGTGGGCTCGAATGAACTGCGAGTTGTTTGGAGCTACTTCTGACACACAAGGAGAAATGAAATAAAGGGGATGAAAACATAGTCCTGTAGCCACAGAGAACTTCTTGAATGAGCATGTGAATTCCTCAGGTGACTCTAATGTGAATAGCAGCCAGAGAAAACTTTCGTCACCACTCTCAAATGCTTTTCATACAGTGAATCACAAGTTTGATTGATAAGGGCGGTGGGGCGGTAGTGCATAAAGGCAAGGCAATCGACACACTGTAGGCTACCCCCCTCCGACACCCGCCCAACCCCCACCCTCCACCAGATGAAAGGAGGGCCAGAGAGAGGACAGAGAGAGAGCGAGGGAGAGAGAGAGAGTAATCCTCTCACTATAAACCCGAGCTGCAGAGCGCGGCAGCCTCAGTGTGAAGGATGGGAGATGAAACACCGCCGTCGTCCTCCGCTCTGATAATAACAGATGGAGCATCCTACGGTCTGAACAGCACGACCCAGCAGGATGACAAGTCCTCTCGGCCTCTGCTTCCTCCTCCTCTGTGCTCACAAACTCAGTCTGACAGCTGGTAAGTGGACACGACCCTCAACAAGCAGCATCTCCAGGAGTTATAAGCAATGTCTGAATGAGATGTTATGGCATGAAAACAAAATTCGGAGTGCTCTAAAAAGCTTGAATGATTACAAATTGTTTTTGTGGTGTTTTATGATTTGTTGTTTGTGTGATATTGTTGATGTTCGCCTTATGACTATCACTGACCTTTTCAGGGTTTCAGAAATATCTTGCTGAGATCGAGATTATTGGAATGTGCTTCATGTTTTGAGTTTAAATTTGTTGTCAAATATCTTGCATTTGTCAGAACTCCCAGGCTGCCTTTGGTTTCAAATCAACTCGCAGAGACTTGAAAGTTCCTTGAGTTGGGTAATCCATCACAGTGGACACAGTGAATGTCTGGTTACTGGCCGCGACAGCGTTGTGGTTAGAATTGTTTTCACTTTGTGAGTCTGTGTGTGAGTCATGTATGTCATCATTGAAAATTTGGGCCTGGAGAAACCGACTGTAGTGAGAATTACAACAGTAGCTGTTTTGAGTACTTTGCCGAGTGTTTTTATGTCTTTCTGTCTGTCTGCCTCTCGGTCTGTGGACAGATTTTCTCAGAGCTATAGCATCAAAACCAGCATGATGCAGTCACTAAGCTATACAGGTGTGTAGTTGAGATCAAAATGTAGGACAAGAACCTGGCAGTGGTCCGACCCACGAGTGCTGAGTATTACTCATGGTGTAATGATGTATGAATGCTTATGTCATAAATAATAATATCTACATTATTACATGAGTACTCATGGCTCAGACTCATTGCTGGGAATGTCAGCATGTTGAGGTCATGGCTCGTGTGATTTCAGACTTTTCAAAATTGTATTACATCAAATGATAAGTGTGTCACAGTCAGAGATGGACAAAGTACACAACCTCCTTACTTGAGTTACAGTATAGATCCCCCTGGTCAAATATGACTCCCATACAAGTGAAAGTTGTATTTTTTTTTTTTAAATGTCAACACATTGTTTTATTATTCCACAGTGTATTTACAGAACTGAATGACTCTGAAACAATCTACCAAATACACTGAGCTACTTGTAGAACCTGTAGAATAAAAGCTTGTAGAATATTCAAAGCCTGCAGAAATGGCCATAAAAACACAGCTATTGTTTTTGTATTTTTTTTAGTCAGTAAAAATAATAATAAAGTCTGGTAATTTCTTTACTAAAGCTTCAAACACAGACCTCAGATCAGAGCATGGTCTCTGGTGAAGAATCTTCTGCCTCATCTTTATCTAACGTCGCCATGGTTAGGACACTGACAGGTTCAAACATGACTGACAGTGGAGGGGTTGATTGTGTTTGGTTTTTCTCCTGTGATCAACACAGTGGTTGATCTATCACATTTTCAAAATAAAATTCATTCACTGACTGAAAGTCTTTCATAGAAATGTAGTGGAGTCAAAAGTACAATATTTGTCTTTAAGTTTAGTGGAGTAAAAGTCACAAGTTTCCAAAAAATATATATGATATAAAAAAAAAATATATAGAAGTACAGTACTTCATTAAAAGTACTTGACAACTGTCCACCCCTGGTCATGGTAAAAGCAGACATGATCCACACTGATGGATTGTGTAACTGAAGCAAGTTGTAAGTCTCTGCCACTGGATCTTCTTAATGCAAGACTGGATTACCACACAAAATGGACAACAACTCTGAGGCCCAGACCCCCAGACGCTATAACAGCTCCAGGTTCACTGTGTGACTATTTATTTATTTTATTATTTATTTTTTTTTTTTCGTAATTTGATTAATTTTGAATTTGTGGTTTTCTCTTATAGAAGGGCCCTGTCTGACAATCTTAAAACATTTATCATTTTATTTTGTGCTAGGGGTCACAGTCCTAAATAAATACATCCAGCAACAACGTTCAGTGCCAATGCAGGAAGTAGTGTGTCTCTAATGAAGAACGACAAAGTGTGGATGTCGGGAAGACGGATGAGTGTCTAACAAGTCGGATTTTAAAGGAGGATGACATCCTTTAAAAGACCTATAATTAACCTTTCCTGTTGCCTAACCTAATATTCACCAAATGCAATTTATTTATCATATCTACAATATTTCCCTTTAACCATTTGCAGGGAATGAGAGCAGAGCGACAAAGTTTTGCCCCAGGGCTCTCTAGCAGGTTAATCTGGCCATGATGAAATTAATGATAATGTTAATAACAAGTGGTTGCCTGGCAGCTAATAAAACATAGAACTGAAAATAGTTTCATCTGCTTTGGAAAGTTTCCAATAACAAAAACATACAAGAACATACAATTATATTGCTGTGTCACTATAAATCCAGCAGCTGCAATCAAAGAAGCACTAGAGAGGGGGCCGTGGCTCAGTCAGCCGCTGATCCCTGGGTTGTTGGTTTGAATCCAGAGGCTACTGTACTTCTGTACAACCTCAGGTTTAACTCTATTTCCCACCTTTAAAAAACCTTACTCAGTCTTACTCAATCCTCCACCACCCCCACCGGACACAAATCTCTCAGCTGCTATTTTTGCCTCCTTTACTGAAAAGATGGTGGTCATCATGCCCTTCTCTGCCTCTTCCAGTCAGTACCTCTCCACCCTCTTCACTCAACACGTAGTGGTCGTACCACATGTCCAGGTCTCCTTTAGGCAAAGGACACAAGTTTTTTCTCATTCAGCCCTCTCACTGAGAATGATGGGTCAAAACTTAGACCGGTAGCCGTCCTACTACATGTGAACTGGATCCCATTCCCACAAACCTCCTCCAAACCATATTTTGTGCTAGCAGTCACGTGTGATAAATACTTCACTGGCATTGCATGGCTTCTCATTTCACTGCTATGCTGATGACAACTATACCTTTCATTCCCACCACAAGACCTCACTGTCTCTGAGCGGATCTTGGCCTGTCTCTCTGACATATCCACATGGATGAAGGAACGCCACCTTCAACTTAACCTCTCTAAGACTGAACTCCTTGTCATCCTGGCAAATCAGTCTCTTCTTCATATCAATATCAAAATCTCCTCTTCATCTCTTACCCCAACTAAGGTCACGAGAAACCTATGTGTCATGTTTGATGACCAGCTCTCCTTCTCTGACCATGTTTCGTCCTTCTCCCAGTTGTGTCTTTTTGCTCCATGCAACATCAGACAAATCATGTCTTACCTGACTCAGTACTCCACTCAGCTCTTGGTCCAGGCCATCTCTCACCTCGACTACTGCAATGCTTTTCTGGTGGACCACCCTTCACTCACAGTGAAAGCCTTGCAGATGGTCCAGAATGCAGCTGCCTGTCTGGTTTTGATCAGCCCAAAAGGGCACATGTCACTCCACTACTCATCGACCTCCACTGGCTACCCATGGCCCGTGGTCAAATTCAAGTCACTAATGCTGCCTTCAGAGTGACTTCTGGGTCTGCACCATCTATTTCAGTTCAGACATTCAGCCTTATGCTGGTTTTCAGCCACTGTATTCCTCCAATGAATGTCGTCTGGCATCACCATCCCTGCACACAAGACAGTCTCAGTCCAGACTGTTCTGGTCTGTGGTTCTCTGATGGTGGAACAAGCTACAAAAGTCTATTAGAGCAGGACGTCCCTCGCTATCTTCAAGAACCTGTTGAAGACTCCTCTCTTCAGAGAGCACCTCCTCTCCTTAAACCCTCACATGCCTAACTAGCACTTACTATGCACTTTCAGTACACTTCTTTATTTGATTTACTTTCACTTAATATTTACACTAAGGTTTCCTACTGCACTGAACCTTACTGATATCCTTCACTTGTCAGTCACTTTGGATAAAAGCAGCTGCCAAATAATTAAATGTAAATATAAATGTACTATAACTCTGGGTTTTCAGGGTAACAACGGTGGTTCATTTCTTCCTAGGGTAAATCACTATGTGACCAAGTGAAAAATAATAAAGAGCAACAGATGTTTTTACAGATCAGTTGAATCGTTTTGCTTTTTGAGGCTTCCATGTGTCCACTCTGGTTTTAAAACAGAGCTTCTAAGTAATCACTAAATTACTACATGATAACTATTATAGCTTCATTTTAAATCTAACACAGAATTATTAGAAAAATGATCCTCACACTGTTAAATATCTTCCATGATCATAAATGAACATTTCAGTTAGACTGACCTCATCAGACATGAACTACTTCTCCTCTCTCTGCTTTTTTTTCTCCGCATCACATGTTCATAATAAAAACAACTTGTACAAACTGGTCAGCAAACTGCAGACACGTAGACCAAATACCTTTCTCTTTCTCTATCTATGACTTTAATAATTGGAAATGATTTCTCTTGTTTCTTTTCTATTTGAGCTATGAAATTATATTTCAGGAATCACATTTCACCTTGTTGAATATCACTTTGTTGATATCACAGTTTCCAAGCTTAAGTGCTTTATTCACGTTTCTGACAATGTTGCTTATAAATCAGGTATCAGAAGGAGTGGCTGAATGGTTACAGCACATGCCACACAAGTATAACGTTCATAGTTCAATTCTGGCTGTGGACCTTTGTTGCATGTCATACCCCTTTTCTCTCTCTCCATGTTTTCTGCCTCTTTACTGTTGACTCTCAAATAAAGGCAATAGAATGATAGTTTAAAAAAAAGATGGCAACAGAAAAAAAGTCACAAGTTCCAAGTGTTATTGAAATATTAATGTTTAAATGTGATAGCAATGATTAAATACAACTTTGCTGTTGTCATTACATCATGGCCTCCAGAGGCACCTTACTTTTAATTTTACTTCACTGTAACTCAAATTTAACTGTTTAATCCACATTAATCCACATTATTTGCTCCAGTTGATTTTCAGTTTGGGATGTTTTGTCATTTTCCCCCCACCCTTTTAAACACATAATGACTCTATTGTAATTTTAATTGCATAATCTTAAAATCCCCATGCTTTCCAAATAAAAGGTTTTCATATCTGAGCTGTGTTAAAACCTTGCTTTGGTTAGTAAAATAAACTGAAATAATTCTGTTATTTTATTACAATATTTATCTATTTTACCTTGCTGTCCTTAATATGAATTTATACATAAATATATAGCCATCTAAATATCTTGCCCTAAATATAGAATTGAGCTTTGTGATCAAAGACAGGTAACATGAGCGGAAACCTTCCGCATTTTCAATTCAGAGCAGCTTTTATTTTGCCTGATGTTTATCATTCCTAATGCACAGTGTAGCAGCACTAGTTAAATAGTTTTTATACTCTTTCAGCTTGCTGCTGATGTGTTTGAGAGTGGAGCCTTTTATCTAACAGTTAGGCCAACTCTCTGCTCAACACAAAACAAGTAGTATCAAACGCTTTACAGTACAGAGCACTCTATAAAGGCTAAGCTTTGAATTTGCTTTTCTATGTTTATCACATAAAGTAGGGCAAAAGCAGCCATAGTCCACAACCAAACCTAAGCTGAGCAGGGACAGTAATATCGCCCCTCAATATCTAATTTCACTAACCTTAATCTCATTACAAAATATGCTTTTCCTCAGTTTAATGATTGTTTTCTATTGTTTAGTGGACATTATGAATCAGTTATCATGTGCGAGTGCTGCTTTTTTTTAATCATTTCAGGTTTATTCTGATATGTGTTAATCTCTCTGCTACCTTGTTTGTGTGTGTGTGTGTGTGTGTGTGTGTATGTGTGTGTGTGTGCGTGTGTGTGTGTGTGTGTGTGTGTGTGTGTGTGTGGAGAGAGAGACCAGCTTGGCAAATGGCTGGCTCTTTAGATGAAAAGCTGGAGGGAGGATTAAGAGGAAAAACATGGGAAAATAATCTGTAGGCAGTCTGACGTCATGTGGAACAGGCCAGCATTGTAGAGGTGAGCTGACTGGTGATAGAGGGCATCAGAGTGCCTCTCAGCACTGGCAGGCAGCTCCTGGACGTTAGTTCACCCCACACAGACTACATGCTGTAAAGATGACATCAGGTCCAGGTTTGTTTCAGTGTCTTAAATAAAAGTACATGTGGAATTTAGTTTTTCATATGAAGTGTAGTATTTGACATGTTAAAGGTAAAAACCACATGGATTATGTGTGAATTCTTTGTGTGAAACATGAAATTGATGTTTTCACATGTGACAGCTGGAATTTTATATCTGAAATATCTGGAAATAAAATGTGGCTGTGTAATGTGGATTTTCTCATAAGTTAAATGTCCAAACTCTACCTATTCCTATATGTATATTAATAACACGTGAAGTGATACCACATTAGAAATTTGACACATTAGGTCTTATATTTTTTACTGCATTTTTTTTCACATGAGAAATGTCCAAAAAGCATGTGACTATATGTCAGTCTATTTGATATTACATATTATATTAGAATTGAAGTGAAAAATACATTATCAATATTTGAATTTATCACATGATTTATAACATAATGAAACCAAATGTGTCTATCCATGTCCAATGTGTCTATATACTGTATGTCCAAATGTGTTCCACCTATGTAATAAATCATATGTACCTATATTTGCAGTAACCCATTTAATCCCACTGGCACAAATGTTAACCTAGTGTAAATACTGTTGCTCCTGGGGACAAGTATATCTAAGCAGTGAGCTGTGTGAGCTGCCTGTGTGTTTATTAGACCACTAGGGGCCAGGGTCAGGTTTTAGTTCACTGATGAGTACAGGGCAACTGGCCTTAATGGATGGAATGATTATCACGCTTTGTTGTTTTATAAGCACCAACTGATGCTGAGCTGCTAATCTGACAAACAAAAAGAAACCATAGAGAAATACTGCAGTAGCTGTATATTCTTGCTAAATTTAATCCCATCCTCTCCAAGGGATTGGACTCCAAATTAAATGTCATCATATGTCAGGAGAGAAATTTGGAGTACTTCGAGGAAAAGTCTGTACCAAATGCTGCTGCTTTGAACACAGCAAACTATTTTTTGTTTGTTGTTGTAGTTTAATTCATTTCATCATGGTGTTAAGTTTTGGTTTAGTTTTAGGGACCCACAAGCAGAACTCAGACTCAGACAACATGTAAAGGTTTGAAACAGGCTTATTTATTGTGACTTGAATAAAAGGTTGAAATCTGTAGCGGTGAAGGGGGGCAGACATGCTAACAAGTCTCTGATACATTCCAAAGCAGGCTCAGCACGGCAGCCGGGCTTGTGGATTGTAGTCTGTGGAGAACCATGGGGGCAAGACAGACAGTGGCGGGATTACACCAGGAAACTCCAATGACAATTATAGATCAGGGCAAGGCAGGAGTGGTATCATTGCTATAGTTGCCAATCATTGTCAGTACACAGTTAAAGTTTTAAGAGTTGAGAAAATAGCCCCTGAGATATATGGTCCAATAGCTGGATCCTTCAAGAGAAGAGTGGATTCTACCTTTTGACTCAGTTCCTCTTCTCCCGCTGCTTCCTGCTCAATTCAGTGCTAGCGTCTCGGACATCATTTCCCTATGTCAAATTGATCTCCATACTATAATTCATTGCGAGCGAAAGGGACATTTCATATCCTACAATGTGGCGGCTACTTAGTTGGTGGTACCATGGGCTGTGTAGCTCAAAACTATGTCCCCTGAGGTGGATCATCATCCATGACTGGAGACGCCATTCCGGACGCCATAAATTTATGGCATGATGATTAGGGAGGAAATGGCAATCAGTTTGTCAAAACCAATATCAAACAACATACTCTACTGTACTGTGTCCGACTGGAGTGAGGAAATGGCTTTTCTAATCATAGCTTTGTCTTGCCGAGCTACTCCTTCTCTAAAGAAATCATGTTCTGTACTCATGTGTGGCTCTTTCTGTGGTGGTTCTGAGAGTATTTGGGTAGCTGACGAGGCATTGACGCATGCTTGAGCCTCGCCCCAGGTTACTGGGTAATCTACTTGAATGTGCTAGTTCTCATGTCCAGCAGGGGGATCCCAGTCTCTCTCTGCATCTGAAGCTCTGTCTGTGTTTGGGGTAAGAGTAAACTTCACTGGTGTAATAGGTTGGTAGGAGGCATGCTGGGTTTTGAGGATCTATCTGCCATCTTCCTGGGGGTTTTGCTGCCTTTATTAGACCTTACTATTCTTGCTAAAGTCGGGTTGAATGACACTGCTCTAACTACGTGGGACTTTGACTGGGAGTTGCTAGTCACCTTTGAATGGGTGCTGGGAAAAATAATTGTGGTCTAGATGTTCTGGGAGTGCTAGATGGGGGGGGGGGTGGGCCTGCTGGGGGTGGTATAGGACCTAAAGGCACAGAGGTCCAAGTGATGCAGTGTAAGCAGAGGGTCATTCTGGAGGGATAATAGGTCAGGTGTCACCACCATTATTTCAATGTTAAGTTTCCTCAGGGTGTACTGAGTCACTAGAGCTGCAGTTGATAGGGTGGAAAAGCAGCGTCTGCAGTATGCTCTGATACTCTCTGCTCTACATCCATCATCAGATACAGACAGCAGCTCATAGCATTTGTCTTTCTCTAACTTGGATTAAGAATTATCACATTAAAATTCCCTGGTGTTTCCTCAAAAGCCTCAAGTAGGGCTGCTACAATTATTCCAAACGTGTGCTGATGGTGCCACAACCATGTAGGAACATGACTAGGTTAAATATCTGCCCTCTCTCTAGTATTTGTCTCCGATGCTCACGGAAAGGTACTCTGTAGCTTCCTAACAGCCCTTCCTAGATTGTTCTGGATCCATGCCTCTTCCATGAGATATGGCAACATTCAAAATGCCCTGATAGTACCCTCCCATTCTGCAAGAGATTCACACCACTTGGTTGGACTCACAGGATCCCTTTCTGAGAACAAGGCCATCACAATCTCCATGCCATGCCTCTCCTGCCATGCCTGTGAGCTATAAAGCTACTCCTCTACCGTTGATAAGTATTGGCAGGTTTGATAGAAAATAGGGCTGTCTTCATTTTGGACTAAGATAACTGCGGACTTGAAGATGTAAAAAGGTTCTATCATAGTACTGGGGGTGAATTTTTGTTTAGACAAGTTAACAGGAAAACTGGTCTCCAGTAGATATATACTGAATAATAACTGCAGGTGCTTCTACTCTAAGTACACAATTCCTATTCTCAATAGGTTCGACAATTAACATAAAAACTATAGCACATAAATTAAACGCTCTAATATCACATGGTGGACACATTCCAATACAATAGTCCTTAATGTTGAGACTGTTTTAGAAAGCCAGTTTCCAACCCAGCCATCTCTAATGTGGGTTTTTCATGACCTGAAGTAAACCCTGTGAGGCTTTGGTAGCAGGATCTCCCTTGTGTTTCCAGTGTATTTTACAAATGAGAATATTTTATCCCATTGAAAAGATATCAGCTGGACTGATTACACCATGTGATAGAAAAATTTTAATTTTCATGTTTTCTGTGGTAAACAAGTGACACAAACTGTGGCCACAACAACCTCCAGTGTGTCAAATCAAATAACCTTCAGTTAGCTTCTTACTCTTTTACAAACTCAGGCTTTACCTGTTGCCATCCTACCACTGGCGGTTGGGCCTCAGTCTCAATAAACCAGTAAACTCAGTACAGTATAGTCCAGGTTGTCCTGCCGACGACATCCCTGTAAACTTTCTGAAAACCACTGCATCACTCTAACAGTTTGTTTTTTCCCCTCAACCACATGAAGCGCCCAGGCTGTGTGCCTCTCTCTCTCCTTCCTCTTCCTCTCTGCAGGTCCTCCCTCCTCCAGAGCTGCAGCTGTAGAATCTGGATCTGCAACTGCAAACCACCTACTGCCCCATGATCCTGTTCAACAGCTGCTGCTAAACCTGCTCAAATTTACTATGATTAATAATGATAATTATTAATTATCAGCTGTCATAACTATTTTATCAGTAGGAGCACTAGTTGTCATTACACTACTGTTGCTGATACTGCCGCTACTATCTCTATTATTAATATTGCTATCATTGTAAGTTCTTGATCTTTTCCTCTGCGCTCTCTCTTGCTCTCTCTATCACTCTCTCTCTCTCGCTATCTCTCTGTCCAACCCAATTGGTCGAGGCAGATGGCCCCGCCCACCCTGAGTCAGATTCTGCTCGAGGTTTCTGCCTCTTAAAAGGAAGTCTTTCCTTGCCACTGTCGCCTAGTGCTGCTTTTGGTGGGAATTGTTGGGTCTCTGTAAATGATATTATAAAGAGAAGGTCTAGACCTGCTCTATTTGTAAAGTGCCTTGGATAATGTATGTTGTGAATTGGCGCTATACAAATAAAAATTGACTTGACTGACTGGAATGCAATGTAATTTTCAAATATCTCCCATTTTTGTCTCTGTGGCAGGGTATTTAACCGTTTCCATTGAGCCACTTCCTCCTGTTGTGATTGGAGACACAGTCACACTGAAGTGCAACTTCCAAACAGATGGCAACCTCCGAGAGATTGTGTGGTTTCAGGTGAACACACAGGTGAACTTAATGCAATGACAACTGCTTGCCAATCTCTCTGTATATGGTTCATGAAAGGCCTTCCTCCTGTTCACAATATGCCTGTTTGAAAACATCCATACAGTCAAATAGTGGTCTTGTGCTAGAACTGAGAAAAATATAGATGTAATTAATGCGTTCTCCTTGGTGGTGACTTTCTTATGGATACAAACTAGACGTACAGTCTGGCTAACAGCAGGTGAGACGGTATTTAGGCGTAGCAGTGCAAACAAAAAGAAATTATTAATGCCAGAGGACAGGGTGAAAAATCTCATCTTTTTTTTAGGACTCTACTTCTGAAAGCAGCACCTTATCTTGCACTGAAATTTCTCTTTTGGACCGACGTCACACAGGTCGTGATACCAATGTAATCTCGCTCTCTCAGGTGATTGAAGGAGGCGGTGTCAAGCAGAAAATTTTCACCTATGATGCCATGTACAACACTAGCTACTCCCACATGGAAGACATCCACAGACATGATGACCTGGTCTACCAGTCAACTGTGCGGTAAGGCAGGCTACAACAACTAGACAACACGTGTTATGTTCATTCATTAGCTATACTTCTTATCCTTGATGGTCTGGAGCCAATCCCAGCTGAAATTGGGTGTGAGATGGGGTACACAGGTGGCCAGTCAGGGTTGACACATAGAGATGGACATGTTCATATTAACTTTAAGTTAACCTAACCTACATGTCTTTGGACTGTGGGAGGAAGCCACAGACTCAGAGTACCCAGCCAGCAGGTTTGAACCCTGTGGTTAGTTAACAGTGCTAACTACTGCACCACCATGCTGTCCTCAAATAATGATTTGAAAGACAGAAAGGTTTGGAGGGACATTCAAACCTGCTTTCTCTCGACAGAGGAAGAGTAGTCGTAAGTGGAGGTGACATTAGAAGAGTTAAAAAACTCAAATGTTGAAAGTGAAAGATATCGCTAACCACTGTAATTGTTGTGTATGAACAGGCTTCCTGAGGTCCAGATGGAGGATGATGGCCTGTATGAGTGCCATGTCGGGATCTATGACAAGAGCTCCAGAGACAAAGTGATTCTTGCCTCAGGAAGCATTATCCTCACTGTCATAGGTATGTATTAATTTATGATGTCTTATCTGAATTTTAAATAATATTGCTTTACAGGAAAAGTCAGGGCATCACCAAACCATAGATATCTGCATGGTAATCAGCTGCTGTTCAGATTCGGGGGGTTAACATGCAGGAGTTACACCTTTCTGACACAAGTTGGGTGCGGCCTTTTGTGTAAGGATCATTAAAAAAAACAATAATGGGAAATACTGGAAATTCTGTGGATATATCCAATTCTTTTCAAAACTATTAGAATTCTGGTATCAAGATTTTTTATTAAATATTTGTGAGAGGCTGCTGCACCTGTAATTATGATCCTTATAAGATTCCCACATTTTCATGACCTGTGTTTGAATGAAAGAGCTGTCCCCCAGGACACGTATGACACCATGATCATCATGTTGTACAAGAAGGGAGACTGTAGTAGTTACTGTAACTACTGCAGTAACTACTGCAGTAACTACCATGGCATCTCTCTGTTCAGCATCATGGGGAAGGTCTTCACCCATGTTGCCCTTGCCTGACTCCCACAGTGAGATTTTTGGTCAGCAAGAAACATGGTACATGTTCTTCACCCTCTGACAGCTGCAGGAGAAATGTCTTACAGAAGAGATTATCTCCTCAAGCTGCTTGCAAAAATTGGCTGTGCCCCCAAACTCACCTTCATAAAATTTTTCACAACAGCATGTATGAAGGAGAAACATCAGAGGCTTTCCCGTCTGCAGCGGAGAGAAGCATGACTGTGTTTTTGCACTGACTCTTCTGAATTTTCTTCTCTCTCCTGCTGACATTTGCATTCCATTCATCTTTTGAAAGTGTCTACCCACTAACCAGAGCCGATACTAAACTCTTCAACCTTGCCTGTTTGCGTTCCAAGACCGAAGTGACCAGTGTGCTCCTGATGGAAATACTATTTGCCAATGCACCATCCCACACCAAGTCAGACTCTCAGATGCTTGTAGAATGTTCAGCCTCACCATTAGCGACAATCAACAATAAAACTGACTGTGACAACTCATTTACATACCTTGGGTCCCCAGTCTCCAGCGACCTGTCACTTGATGTGGAGCTTAGCACCCATCTTGCGAGGACTGCCACAGTGAGAGAGCAGTCAAAGGGAGTGTGGACCAACAAGTACTGAACCGTGTGCACATGGTCTTCACATCTACCAAGCCTAATCATCAGCAGTAAACAGCTTAACATGTGATGCCTAAGTGCATCTCATGGCAGACAGTAGTACCTAACATTGATGTCCTGCAACATGTTTGCTCCTGCAGCATGTTTGCCACGATATGCCAGCACCACCTCAGATGGCTCAGCCACATCCACAGGACGGACCCAGTCTCTCCCTAGAGCGCTTCTGAATGGTGAGCTGTCGACAGGCTCCAGGCCTACTGATTGCCCACGTTTGCAATTCAAGCAATGCAAGTGTGACATGAAGCAAGTAGGCATTCAGGCACAATCGCCACTGATGGCCCTTCAGGTGCAATCCAGCATCAGCTGTGATGGACGGATGCCTGCTAATTTTGGGGGGTGGAGGGGTGTGCAGGTTACCACAGGCTAGGTGATCCACGCCCTGACTCCAGCTCTGTACTTAACAGAGATTAAGAACCATCTGAACATCTAATTCTCAGAAAGAAAATGAGCATATTTTCCAAAAACCCCAACCCTTTGATTCAAGTAAAATTGAACTGATTTGCAATGTTCTCTTTGAAGGTACTTTTGCAGTCTTTGCTCAGAGTCATCACCAGCATACTGATTCATCACTTAGGACAATTTTTTTCTTTTCCATATAGATACCTCATAACCGTACTATATATTTATTTTCCTTCAATGAATCAAAAGGTATTTCCATGTTAGAGTGCCTAAGTCTTATTTGTATTTTCTCTGCAGTACCTCCTAAGTCTATCTCTGTGGTGGCAGCCAACAGTCCGGCTCCTTTCAGCCGCTATGAGGCCCAGAACTTCACTCTGGTTTGCATTGTTACAGGAGCAAAGCCAGCTCCCATGGTGAGATGGAGCCTTTTTACTCTTTGTCTCTCTTGAAGGTTTCATTCTTCATAATCAATTTGTAACACTGCTTTGTGTGCTAGGAAGGAAAGCTTAATGATCCATCTATCCATCCATTAATCTATGATCATGGAAAACAACTCTTTTAAGAAATCCTGATACAGTGAAAGAGAATACTTTTATGTTGACTGCAGGATGGCATTGGAAGCAATGATTTGAAGTGGTCACAGAAAAAAAAAAAACAATGTCCTTGCTTTATGCTTGCTGCAGTGGATTGAAAGTTTGAAATGAAAAAAGCTATTTAAAGCTATACCCTGTGTGACCTCTTTGGAAAATGTATTTCATTAATATTAGGGGATTAAAGGACAGCTGCATATGTGATAAAATAAAACTCCAGTGAAGCATAGTTTCACATGTCCTGAATGAGACAACAATCTTTTACTGTGTTTATCTACTGAACTGGAATGCCTGTTTTAACAGCTCTCTTTGTTTAACCAAGGTCACCTCAGCCTAAAACTGGGCTATTGTAGTTGTGGTAAATAGTGATGATGGCAGACACCAATCTCTCTGGTCACATGACCATATGTTCAAACAGTAAACAAGATTAACACAGTAGCAACCAGCTGCAAGCTGTCCACTAACACATACATTTATAAATGGAGCAGTATGCACAGCACAAGTACGATGTCTGGATAATATTATAGCTTTCAGTAATGTAGTTTTCCCCCAGTGTCCTCCTAGTGAGCTGATATTGAGTTTTCACAGCCAGCTAGACTCCTCTTCATACTATTTTTCCAAGAAATAGTATAAGAGAACAATACAGTAGAACAATTATTGTTTTAGGCAGATTTAATATGAAGAAGTGTGAAACTGACAAAAAAGGCACAGGAAAAATACAGATTAGTAAGTAAAATCTTGTCAGTGCACTATTGTATGGTCAAAAAGGCTGGGTCTGTGCTTGGCAGGAGTCTGAACTCACTCAGAACTTTTGTGGAGAGACGCATACAATGTAAAATGGAGGCCATCTTGGACATTACCAATCATCCTCTCCACAACATTCTGGCAGGACAGAGAAGCAGCTACAGGTGCAGCAAACGTCTCCTCTCACTGCGCTGCAGAACAGAGAGGTTCAGGAGATCCTTTGTTCGCACTGCCATCAGGCTATACAACACCTCAGCCAAAGGAAGTGGACTAATCTAATTAATTGTTTATTTATTATCAACTGTTGTTATCATTATTATTATTATTATCAACAATGAGCTAATGGACACATGAATTTCCCCTAGGGGATAAATAAAGTATCTATCTACTTATCTATCTATCTATCTATCTATCTATCTATTGGTAGGAAAGCAGTTAAGCAAAAAACCTAGTATGATGAGGGAAATACCCAGGTAGATGCATGAGGTGAGTATGCTATGAACAATTTAAACCAATACCATGTGTAGTCACACATGGTATTGGTCATATTTGAACAAATGACAAAAACAATATAATGAAAAACATTCACACAGTAATGATAAACATTAAACGTACTTATAATGCCACTCAAAGGTCTGCAACCAAAAGAATGGATAAAGATGGTCTTCTTTGCTTTGACTCTGCTGCAGAGAAGGGACTTCCCCTCTGTCACTCTTCTATGCTACACAGGAAGCACAATTACTAAACTACATGCAGTACCAGGAACAGCCACTAGAAAATTTAATTCTCCATAAATTCTCCTTTTATTCTCCATAAACAACTGTTCCAACACAAGTAATGTATGTGGAGTAAAAACTGGTAACAAAACTACAGGTCTCACTCACTCACTCAACACACACACAAACACACTCACATGCACACAAATCCCTTGTTTGTACTTTGATCTGTTATTGACATAATGTATTCCCCAGCCCCTTACTTTAACCTTAACCATCACAAGTCAATGCCTAACCTGTAACCCTAAAACCAAGGCTTTACCCTCAAACAGCTATTTCACCCCCCTCCCCCTAGCAAATGTTTATGAAAATTATTTTTGTATCATTTAGAATAGTCACATGGTTTTATTTACCATTTACCATTCTTGTTAAAGGTTTTAATTGGTCACGGACAATGTAATACGCGTAAAACCCAGATTAAACAATTCAGTTTTATAGAAGAATTACTCTCTTCTCTGGTTGAAAGGAATCCTGGATGACCACCAGAGCGTTCAGTCACTCAGAAACATTGTGAGCTCTCAAGGTTCTCTAGGAACAGATTCCTTGATGATGCCGGCAGATATACCCTCTCTCTTGGGTCATCTGGGGTCATGAGTGACATTGTTGATATAAAATACTCAACCTATGCATACATGAGATGGAAGATCCAGTGCTTAAAGTAACACTTTACATTTGTAAATTCCATTCCTTTTCATCTTTCATGAACACCAGAGGTGGTGTTTTAGGCATTGGATGATTAGTACCAACAATGTCACAAGGAATCCCAAACACATACCTCACAGCAAAGACCTAGAGGAACTCGGTAGAACTACCACACCCAGAGTATGTGGGGTGGCAACATTCACCTTGTAGAACCTAGAGAATGTGCTCAGTGATGCCCATGAGGGCGTGGCACATATGGCCTCTAGGGGCACTCCTTCCTGTCAGAGAGGCGCCACAGTGACCTGTGACAGAACCTGTGCTGGAAAGGGAACTATGTCCACGCTGGCCAAAAGTGGGCCACAAGCAGAAGTCTTTAGCCCTCTTGGAGGACTCTCTGAAGTGTAGGCAATATTAGAGAAACTGGTGGGAAGGCTAAAGTTAGCACTGGTCTTCTCCATCAAGGAGAACCAGAGGGAGAGAGTGAGATCCACCTCTGCCCTGCTGAAAAGACCCCAGATGGTGTGCACCATCTCTGGATGGAGTCACCACTCCCCCAGTGGGGGTTTGTGATGGGAAAGGAAGTCTGCAGCCATGTTCCTCTCCACCAGCAAATACATAACCCGCAAGCTAGTCAGCCACAGGGCTGCCCATGTCAGCAAGTCCTGGGATGCCCTCAGTAACCATACTGATTTGGTGCCCCCCCTGGTGTTGATGTGGTACATGGTCAAGGTGTTGTTCGACCGAACAAGTACATGCTTCCCCCTCAGGTATGACAGGAAGTGTTTGAAAGCCATGTGCACAACCCATAGTTTGAGCACATTGACATGCACTGCACAGTCCTGTGCAGACCATTGCCCCTGTAGTGCCCTGTTCTGCCAAAGTCCACCCCAGCCTGAGAGGCTGGCATCCGTCATGATGATGTCTCTGCGAGATAGGATGGAGCCCATGGAGACACTCCTCTCCAGGTAAGACTTCTCCCCCAGTGGGAACGGAGTGAGGAGGCACTATCGTGACACTCTGAGCCTCCTATGTTTGTGCCACTTGGAGTCCAAATGGAGGCTGTTCAGCCATCCTTGCAAACAACGCAGAGACAGTAAGCCCAAGGGAACAATGGGTGAGGCCACTGTACATTTGCCCAAGAGGTCTAGGAACTGGATATACGGCAACGACTTGCCCTTTTGGACTGTTGACTGTTAGACCCAGGTGGGCCACATGAGAGAGGAGGAGAGCTGTATCTTGGGCCGCCTGAGACCTGAATGGTGCACAGATCAGCCAGTCATCCCGGTACGATAGGATTACACGCCCCATGATAGCAGGGGCAAGTGAGCCGCCACCACGCAGGGAGGGAGAGACTCAATGGAAGCACCCGGAAAAGAAAACAATGGCCTTGTAAGGCAAAAAATTGCCTGTGTTGAGGCGCAATGCAGACATGAAAGTAAGCGTTCTTCTAATCGATGGACATGAACCATTCCCCTGGGGAAGTAGTTCAAAGCACGCCTGTTGTGCTCACCATATGGAATATCAGTACCTTCAGGAACTTGTTGAGCCTGCTTAAGTCAAGGACTGGATGAAACCCACCTGTCTTCTTCACCAGAAAAGAAGTTGAGTAGAACCCTCTGGGGTGCAACCTAGTTCTAATGCGCCCCTGGTCAGAAAGGTGGCTAGCTCCTGGTTCAGGGCTAAAGTCTTTGCTGGGTCCTTGATGATGGTCATTCTGACCTGGTTGGAAGCTGGGGGCCGGTGTCAGAATTCACTCTTATACACTTGAGCCAAGGTGGAAACCTCCCAGGAATCTGAACTGTGAGCAGCCCAGCATCTGAGCTGCTGCTGGGGAAAAGCCTGAGGACAAGCCAGCTGGGCGCTGAGGCCCATGGTGTCATGGTTTGTAATGGCAGACACTTTTTGTTAGTTTTGTTTTGGACTTTTGCACTTCCTGTTTTATTTTGTAATTGGTTTCCATGTGTGTCAGTGTTTTTGCTTCCTGTCTTGGTCCTGTGACTGTGGTGATTGTCTGCCCCGCCCTAATGTGTTTCACCTGTGTGCAATCACCTTGCCTCCTGTGTCTATATAGTCTTTGTGCTCCCCTTTGTCTGTGTCGGTTTGCCTGTTTGGTTCTGGGTTTGTTCATGTTCTGTTGTCTTCATGTCTGCTCATGTCACGTTCACGTCTGGATTTTTTGCTAATTAAACATCCTGCACCCCATTCCCCTGTGTTGGCTGCATTTGGGTCCTACTTACCACTAACACCTTGATACATGGTAGCCACCGGTGTGGGATGATGGTGATGGCAGGGAGAGGTCCTCCTGCATGTCTCCATCAGGGGTGACTGTGCGAGCCAGACCTGGTGGCATGTCTGCACCAAGGCGGACATTAGGCATCCAAGCTCTCTCAACATGAAGGCAAACGCAAAAGTGAAGCATCACTGAGGCTGGTAATGGAAGCATCTACCCCCACTTCCTGCAGGAAAGCTGAGGGTAAGCATGAGGTGAGAGAGGGAGTTGCCAATCCAACCCATGCGTGCCACCACATAATAACCCCTGCACAAGCACTTCAGCCCGTTTACGCCTGAGACAGGTAGGCTCTCTCTCAGGTGGTCGGGGGCCGAGACAAGAGGGGCAAAGATTATGGCCATGATCTAGCAGAAGAGGGGCTATACAGGCACTACAGTAATGAGGGGTCAGTATAGTGGTTACTCCACCGGAGACACTGTACACTGGGAGCGAGGTGAAAACACCACCTAGAACAGTTAAAGTTATCAACAGCCAAGTCAGTGTTAGCGAGAGCACTGACACCAACTGTGGCCTGGTGTTGGGAGCAGGGAGCAAAGACACAGCCCTCACCAACAGAGATTAAGAATTCATCAAGGCAGCTAAAGTGCTAACAAAACAAAACAATCCATTAGGGATGCCTCGCACTTATTTTTTTGCTGCCGATACTGATACCAATCATCTGTGAGTGTGATTGGCTAATCCATGGCTGATGCCGATCATTTTTTTGTACATCATTAAAGCAGCTGGTTTAGCAGTTGGTCAGTCTGCTTAGCTTTGTAGTGTACTGGGACCGCCAATAGGTGGCAGCGTCACCTAATAAAATGACCACAAAAAGTCATCCTTATTCAGTTGACAGTATGCTTTAACTTTGTTCAACAGAACAGAACAAAAACCTTGATCCTTGTTAGTTTTCCAGCGCTCCAGTGGTTGTGCACTCCGAGAGATGAGTGGCTCTGAAAGGTAAATAATCATTTCTGACACCATGGTCCTGCTGCAGAGTTTCTTCTGCTATGATTTCGCCAAACATTGATGACAAGGAACCGGGTCATGGCACCTTCTCTGCTGGCTCGCCTGTGGCTGCTGGCTCCAGGTCCACAGTTGGGGAGTGTCTGTGTGGCCTCGGTCAGCAGATCCAAAGGCAGTCCCCATATTTTTGCCTTGAACCCTTCAGAAAAAAATCTGTCCTTGTATCTAAAAAAAAGATTGCGTTAAATTGCGTTATCATTGCATTTGTTTTTTTTAGATCAGCATATAAGATGTTAACTAATGTTAGATGGAAATATTGTACTTTTTATTTTACTACATTTGACAGCTTTGTTACTTTTCAGATTAATATTGAATTGAATATTGTATATCAACACATATACATATTATAAAGATAAGCTGTGAAGAGTTTATAAAGTTGAGACATTGTTAAGGATGAAACTACCCAACACTATATACAGAAGTTACCTCCTGCAGTTTGAGGTGTAGCTACAGTACATGAAAATTAACTGACATGTTAATCATCATTATACAGCTATGTGACACTGACAAGGGGCAATCTGTTGCATAAAGCAAATGTTTAGTTTTGATACATGGTTCAGATATTGCAGAATTAGCCATAAAATGTACTTAAAGTAAAATTTTGAATGCAAAACATTTCCCTGTAGTACTAGTGATTCTACAGTGTGGTACTGCCTTCAGCAGCAGTTTAAAATGGTCACTAGACTGCGCTTGTATAGCGCTTTCTAGTCTTACACACTCACACACACACACACACACACACACAGAATACCACTGACCCCCCAATTAGTGGACGACCACCTGCTCTACCTCCTGAAGGTAGCATTGTTGTGCTGTTTTCTCTTCTGCTGCTAGCTTGTTTTTTGGAACATGTTATGTCATCCAGATGTTTGTTTTTTCAAAAGGGCCAAAACATCACAGATTTTTTCATGTTTTCTGAATCCATCCATTGTTAATAGTTCACATCCAGAGTCCATTTCTTTATACGTATGTAACATTTGTAGAAGTCAGATCATCTGATTGAAACTGAGGTTGGTTGTGTCTTGTCAGCTGAGGACAAGCTAACACCTCATGGATACTGGTACGCAGCATTGACATTGAGGGACAACAGTCTCTGTGAAGAGAGCAAAATGAATGATGTGTTTAAACACCACAGTTTTCTTACAGTCATGAGTAAGACAACAGTTATTACAGCGAGTTAACCTTCATTCTCAAAGTCATGTGATCGCTTGGCTTAAAAAACAAACAAAAAACGAACAGTGACTACAAATCTTTGAACTGATGAAAAAGATTTGATTAACAAAGTGAGTCCTCCGAGTTTCCTCTATCATTTAAGATTCTGCCAGAGGGTCAGGGTTATTCCACTCTTGTGCCTGTTCCTGTGGAGCTCACCTGTCTTTGTTTCTGCCTGTCAGGTATACTTCAAGCGGGATGGTGAGCTTATTGATGTAGTGCCAACTGCCCAGTCATCTTCCACAGTGGGAGACCAAAGCCAGGCGGGGCTCTGGAGCTCCCGGATTCTCAGCAGTCGAGACCTTGATGACACCAAACTCCACAAGTCCCTGTCCCTGCTGGAAGAAGAGGGGAAGCTAGCTCGGCTGGGCCAAGACGGGCCCGAGGGCCCTGAACCGGGCCGAGAGCCGGGGTCCAAATCTGACCCTAAGCCAACCTCTGAGGTGATACCTGAGACGGTGGTGAGCCGCGAGTTTCCACGTTGGGTCCAGAGCAGTGACCCACTCTACTACTTCCAGCACCGGCAGCAGGCAGCAGGAGACGGCACCATGGAGGTGAGAGCCATGCTGACCTGGAGCCTCAACCCCCAGCTGGACAATGAGGCTCTGTTCAGCTGTGAGGTCAACCACCCAGCTCTGTCTATGCCCATGCAGGCTGAGGTCACACTGGGTGAGTCATGATGCACTGACACACTGGCTGAGCTAATTAGAGCTAACAACTCTATGTTAATGCACAGAGAATCTGTCTGAGCCAAGTCACTCTGATCATGAGGTGATGAGATGAACACAACCATTGATTTCAAACACGCTCCTAGGAGAGTGCTGTAAGGAAGTGAACAAACAAATCTTTTTACTGGTACTTATTTTTTCATAAATATAAGTGTAAACCTGGAACTTACTACTTTCATGAAATAGTGTAGTTTCACACACTGAGCGCAACACTGACAGAACCTCTCACCTTCTGCTTACTTGGGTCAAGATACAACCGAACTCACTGACAGCAATTCAGTTCAAAACAAAACAAAACAAAAAACCCAAGCCAAGCCAACCTGCAGCCAACATATGACATCATACCCTTCATGAATATTCATGAAGATTTTCTGATTTTGTAGTTAATCAGATTTGAAAACATTTAATGATCTCCAAATCCCAACTACGGAAGGGAGACTTTGACCAAAGACTTGCAGGAATATCAGTCAGCTCAGCTCCCCCTAGAATACTGTGACCCTTACCATGCAGGATGTAAAGATCCCTAGAAAGTCTCTTCAGGCAGTCCACTCAGTGTTTGTTACCCCTGCTGCCCATGGAGACTCATTCTTTATCAGTCAACTTAATGGAAAGGATATTCAAGCATAAACGGTTTCACATCCACTCAGTAACGTCACATCCCATTTTGGCTCCTTGCATTCTTGTGGCACAATGTACAGTTCAAAATGCTGAAAAAACAGATAAAATCTGTTTAGTTCCATAAAGGGTGGACTATGGATTAACCAAAAAAAGAAAGTCAGCTTCCTAGCATTCGTTTAGGGGAGTACTCTGCCAGGAAGATTGTTCAAGTTTGTTTGAGTTCTTGTGATTGGAGGGAAAGTGTTGTAGGAGTTTGGCGTCAGTCACTTCCCCTTATCAACACAATTACTCGGATCAGCTGGTTATAACAATAAAAACGCAGAATATACTACAAATAAAATTTCCATTCACCCAACACTTCTTGGAGGACAAATTCAGGATTATGAAGAATTAAAATAGGCAAGCCACTGGGTTGATTAATTCAAACTGGACTAAGAACGACAAAAATGGAGAGGGGCCTTCAGTGTTGTGTATGCAGGAGATGGAACCCAAATGTAGAAAACACAAAATGGTATAGGTGGGAAAAAGGTCTTCTGATAACTAAAGAAAACTGATGAAACTGCAGAGAACTCACAATCCAAAGTTAAGGTGAACAGGAACTTAACCGGAGGACATCAGGATTTAAAAAGGTTAACAACAGACAGACAAAGACGAGAGGGAGCACAAACACTAAGTACACAAGGGAGGCACAGGTGATTGAACAGGTGTAACACATTAAAGCAGGGCAGACAATCACAAAGGAGGGAAACAGGACAAAGACAGGGAGTAAAACTAACAGGAGACACACAAGGGAAGTGATTACAAAATAAAACAGGAAATAAAACAAAAACATAAAGAGTCCATCAAGGCAAACCATGACATTCAGTTCGTTAGTTTTTAGATGGTTTATACCATGTAGTGGTGGACATGTACTGTGCTGGTTGGTAGATCCTTGTACTATATGTACTATTATTATACGATGACTTTCCTGTTATTAAGACATCTGAAAGTCAAGTTTTGTCTTACTTTGTCAACTGTGGTCCAATGTGGTATTTTGCCTTTCTATCAGCTGCTCCCAGAGGACCCAAGCTGACCATGAGCCCCGGTAAGGCCAAGGTGGGAGACACAGTGCGGATCACTGTCCAAGGCTTCCAGCTCGGACCTTCTGCAGTGAGTTTCCAACAATGTGGCCCTTTGAATAGGGAAAGTTCAAAAAACGACACCAGAGAGTAGGACACATAATAAAAGTAGCAATCTAATGACCACTTTTCCAAGTGTGCCGTACATTCTTGGATCATTGGAGCGTTCCTTCCTGCAGGCAGCGCATGGTTTCAGTTCTTCCTTTGAAAGTCAGCTTGCAGAGACTTGAATGACGTTTTGTCATGGGCGATGCTAAAACACTCCACACTGGCTCTTTCAAGAACACTCTGAAATGGTTCTGAGGCAATATTTGACATCCTATTCAAATTCTTTGAGTGCAATGATATTTACATGTTCCAATCAACCACAAGACGTTCAGTTAGTGGGAGGCATCTGTATGAAAACCTTATTATAAATCACAGTGTAAGAAAGTGTTTGGATGAATTTCTGTCTGTGCAACAGGTGAGCATTAGTCTGAACACTGAGCACATTTTAAAGTAGTGTTTTTCTTCTAACCTTTAGAATAGCATTTTCACATTCAAAGTTTAATAGACTTCATTTTATTGTTTGTTCAGAAACAGATGTTATTTTTGCAGAGTGACCTGCAGTAAGTAAGGAGTAGTAACTTTTGTCTTCATGACATATTAGATCCAAATTATTTCCCTCTGTTTAAATTCAACTGCTTCCAAAATCCTGGAATATTCCTTAAATTCCACTCCTGGTGATTCACTGCTACGCCGGTTTCTAGGAAAGCCTGTTCATAAACATTAAGCACATTTTCGATGTGTTACGACACTATTGTTTGTTTTAACTGATAGAACTGACAAAGCTCATTGTCAGCCTGCTGGACTCAATATATTGTGTCTGCATGATTTATGATCCTACATATTCTTGACACTTTTTCTCCAAGCAAACCTGATCACACAGAAACCTCTCTGCTGGATTCAGCAGACGACAGTCCTTTCAGTGATATCAGTATCAGCCCATCAACAGAGAAAAGAATCTAATTAAATATGAGATACTCTGTCTAACTCCAGATGTGGCCATTGAGTAATTAAACTCAGTTGTCTGTAGTAATAAAGTAACCCAGGGTTGCAGGGTCTTGCAGACAATGCAGTACCACTGATGGTGCCGATATGGCCAAAGTGTAAACAAACATGATCCAAAAATACATGTAGTAGATAGTTTGAAGTTTGATATTCAGACAGTTGGTGAAGCTAATCATTAATAACATTCAAACAAGATCAGCAGTTTTCACCAGAGTACTTGGGCAGTAAAAGGGTTAGGGTTCTTTCACCTTTATCTCCCTGCAGCTTTCTGCTCGCACACCTGTGTGTGTGTGTGTGTGTGTGTGTGTGTGTGTGTGTGTGTGTGTGTGTCCACAGAGTGAGGTCTTCCCTGAGCCCATGTTCACCTGGACCAAGGTCGGCGGACGTCTGCTGGATGGTAGAGAGGAGCATGACGGCAGGGAGCTTATTCTAGAGAGAGTTCCTGCTGAACTCAACGGCTCCATGTTCCGCTGCACAGCCCAGAATCCTCTGGGCTCCACGGACACCCACACCCGCCTCATTGTGTTCGGTGGGTCAGTATATGTGAGGATTTGATCTAATCATTTATCATTAAGCGTGCTCACAGTAAATGTTTTCTTTTATTTTGTGTGTTTTTTGCAGAAAACCCAAGACTGAAGAAACATTTTATTGGTAGGTTATTCTTTTCTGTTACAACTGTTACTGTGCTAACTTTGCCATCAGTGTAACGGACCATTAGCAGGCTCTTACATCCAGGCATGTGTCTGGCTGATTGAGCATTTCCAACGACAGTAACAGAAACTTTGCTTCGTACAACACTGACAGAGCCCTAAAGTGTTCAGTGTTCAATAAATAAACAAGAAACTAAAATACATAATCATGAATAATTTGTGAAATGATTTAAGAAATAAAAACACAACTATAAAACATTATTTCATCACTATTATTTTCATAAGGTCTATAGGACTTTTTTCTTTTTCGAAATAGACATGTTTATCTTTTCAAAAGTCTGTTTTTATTAGATAATAAATCCTCTGATAGGATTTCTATTTCATACCACTTTTTATTTCATAATAAAAAGTTTTATAAAAATTAACACACCTACTAATCTAGCAACTTCAACAACTGAGAATTAGCCAGTTAGCTCCTGTTAGCCAGAACAACAGCAATGTAAAAGTGATTCTGAATCAACATTTCAATAAGTTTATAATAAGTTAGTTCAGTAATTAGTTTTTATGTTAATACAGCATCTTTTAAATTGAGATAATTACAGTGATTTTAATCAAACAAAATATTTTTTTTTTTTACTAATTTCTGATTGAAAAAAAGATACTTGTTAGTAAGATACATTTATTATTGGCTCTTCATATTATGACCATAAAAATTTGGAATGTACACTTATCGTTTAATGGTTAAGTTATTCTGTGAATTGGAACATTTAATATCAACGTGTCACAGTCATGGTGAACTGAAGCAGTGCTCTGTAATGCAAGCTGTCTTGTTTGTGTGCAGCTATTGATGCAGCAGTCAGTTGGCACTCCCTCACATTATCCTCCATGATACTGCTGCTGAGCTTCACCTGCCAGCTGACGTGACCTGTGGCTTTGCTGCACCTCCACACACCACCACCACCACCACCACCTGAGGCCCCTGTCAGAATGTAAACCTCCACCCAGCTGTTAGCAGCATCACTCAGCGCTGCTAGAACATTAAAGCTGCAGCAGGACCCTGAGAGAGAGGACAGATCCTGGTGCAGCATCAGACACAGAACAAAGATCCAGTTGCTGAACAGCATGTTGTCACTCTGTGAGCAGCTTTGCAGATAGGTTATACTCTCACTGATGATGAGTATGTATGAAGCTCTGATGTAGTGTGTGATGCCACCTAGTGAGTACAAGGTTCACACCAGATCCCAGGCATAATGGCACTGGAGAATGGAGAACGGTCTAGGCCATATCAATACATCAATCAGCACAGCCAGATCTCATGTTGACACCAGACCAGATAAAACATTTTTCATCACCAGTATAACCCATATAGGACACTGCAAGATACAATATTACAAAAATATTTTTATTTCTCAACTTCACTCTACTTGCTAAAAACATGGATGTGTTCATTCATATGTGGAGGTCAGACAGAGCCATGTGAGTGTCATGAGGGCTGCTCAGACCAAACATTGCCATCAGGTATTGACTGGTCAGGCTGTTTATTCTGTGGTGAGGGAGGTTTAATGTTATTAAAGTTCTCAGAAATCAACTAATTTACAGAAAAACATCTGAAGCTTTTATTCCCTTGTGCAGCTGCTCACGTATAGTGACTGAGTTTGCTCATCTTCCACACACTCTCAAAGGCTTCATCAAAAATTATTAATTTATTTTTTCTATATTTGTATCCCTATTATTTAGAAGCTACACATTCTGAGACAAGAGGACAAAAAACAATCATGGGAAAAGTGATAGTCACATTATTTACCTTTATACTTTTGTGGTGGAAGTGACACACTCACATACGGTGTCCTCAGACTTGAGGTTGGCAGTTGGAGCCTCTTACTGTATTTAGACCCAGTGGCTAAATGCATGGGCATGCTACCCGCCCACAGCGACAATGCTAACATGCTGTTTATCGGGTATAATTTTCCCGTCACCACACAAGGCTGACTGATTTGTCATTAGTTTGCAGCTTCTAATCATGAACCAAAGTATAAATTAAAATGCGTTGATCACAATCCAGTGTTTCTATTAGATTGTGGAGTAATTGGGATCCAGGTCAATCACAAAATTATTACTGGAAAATGTTTGCATCTACTGTCACTAATGATGATGTCCAACATCAACTTTATAGACAGTGCATTCAGAAAGTATTCGTTTTATTATGTTGAAGCCTCAAATATTAAAATCATTTTTCCTTCAATCAACACTCCATAATCACAGAGCCTGAGCAGCTACAGTACACACACACACACACACACACACACACACACATATATATACACGTATGTGTATGATCGAATACTGTACATCTGTTTTGGAGATAATAGAGTTTGGAAATAATAGGTCCCACACAATGAGTGCTGAAGTTGTGGTGCTTTATTTAAAGCAGAGTCTATGTGAACAGTATTTTACAAAATCACAAATTGAGGCCTATCATGAACTCCTCTCTCCTCTCTACCACACAATTCAAACTCAGCTCAAGAAAATCTCATCTGACACCAAACCAAACCCCAAAGCTCTGACAGTTAACAAACATCTCTTCAACAAGTTGTGTTAAATTTATAGAGAAGCCTGGTTAGAGGGAAGTCCACATTGTCTTTGAGAGGAGAACTCTAGTAAGAAAGAACAGCAGGCTCATTAAAATGCAGGTCTTTGATTGAAAAAGGCAGAGACAGTGACAGACATCTCCAGTGTGAGGCAAGGGAGCTACAGCCCCCCCCCCCCCCCCCCCCCCCCCAACCCTAACCCCCAACACACACACAGTCATAGTCTCTTATACACATAGAGTTGTAAAGGCAGTTTGTTACATTTGACTTTATTTCAGTATCTGCTGATATTCTCCGTACTTCATAATCAGTCAAGTATGCACACTACGTTAGTGTTGGTGTGTAGCTCTATTTACATTTCTGTCTATTCACAAAATACAGAACAGCTGTAGGATGTGTACACCTGCTGTTACAAGTGTTTTTTACATATACACGGTCAAACTAACACTGTCTTGCATATGTTATTTATGTAATGTACATGTATGTGCTTTGTCAAGTATCAGGCCATGTCACTAAACCACGTGCATGGTTGCTTGACTATTCCCTTTACTGCAGCTTGTCAAAACAGAAGCCTACAAAAATCAATAAAAGTCATTACCCATTCAGGATTTAAGAAAGGTTGGAATCCTTCAGACAGCTGATCAGGACTCCAGCAGTAAGTAGTCCTCATTCTCACTGGCAGGCAGCATGAGCTGCTGCTCGTAGTACAGACTCTTGGCATAGTTGATTTCTTGAGAGATTTTGATGGCAAGACTCTCACTCTTCACATGGACCTGTGGAGAGGATTGTGACATTAGTTCTTGAAACAGACAGACCGACAGACAGACAGACAGACAGACAGACAGACAGACAGACAGACAGACAGACAGATAGATAGATAGATGAGGGGTGTTAGGGGTAAAAACAGTTTCATCAACATGTACAATGTACTCCACACAGTCACTGACATTCCTGATCTAAGAGGTCTATCTGTCATGCAGGTCCTGAAAGACCACAAATTAATACAGGTATAATTTGACATGTCACTTGGCCAGGTCAAGGCAGGGCCATGATCACCTGATTAATCTACAGAATATTTTAGTCTTTTCAGATGATCATAGTCATATATTCTTGCTCTGATGGGCTCAGAGATGCGACAACCAATCAGCGCTTGCAGTCTTCATTGACTGTGTCGTGTACAGACGTGATCAGGATTGATGTTTCTGGAGGTTTTCAGGGTTTTCTTAATGAAAGTGCAGCTGGAAACATTCATGGTCACTCTGAGGTGAAGGTAGAATGTCTTTTTCCTTCAGTCTCTGGAAAGATAATGAGTGTGTAGGTGAGCAGCATGCAGAGGCAGATGTCACACCCACAGGTGGGATTCATGTTCAATTCTCCTGACTAAAGGGTGAGTCTCTACAAGAACTAGAATCACCTCCTGGTGCTCGTCTGCCTCCTCCACTCAGACTAGCTCCAGATTACATCCCTGTTTATTCAGAGTCATAAAAAATATGAACCATTTTTGTGAAATTTTGTCTGTGAAGTCTTGAGTAATGGCTAAAAAGTGTTTTGTGAGGTCAATGTTACTTTGACTTCCAAAATCTAATCAGTTTGTCCTTGAGTCCAAGTGAATGTTTGTGCCAGAGTTGAAGAAATTCACTCAATGTGTTACGGAGATATCGGTTCACAAGGCCAAAACCACATTTTGTGAGGTCACCGTGACCTTGACCTTTGACCACCAAAATGTAATCAGTTCATCCTCATGTCCAGGTGAATGTCTGTGTCAAATTTGAAGAAGTTCCTTTAAGGTCAACCTGAAAACAACCTGAAAACAAAACGGCCTCCTGCTCTGACTGTCGCTGGCACAGAGGCATAAAAACAGGGACGCCTGCTGCTTCCTGACTGAGCCGCAAAAGAAGTTGGCATTGTGAAACCTCGTGCGTGCGTTGTATAACCTGTGGAAAAGAATAGAAAAGTAAAGTATATCCAGCCATAGAACGAATGTGAAGGACGAATGTAAAGGAAGTAGAAGGAAGTTGAACCAAAAATGGTTTGAAGGGGGTGTGGTTTGTAGAAGGCCTGGTTTGTAGGATTGGCAAGGGAGCAACCAAACACTGCTCCAAAAACTATCTGGGGGCATTGACAAGATGGCTGCCAAGTGGTGAGACTTGCCTATAAGGGCTTTGCTAGAAATATTTGAATAACTGAACAAATCAGAGATGTTGGTCTAGAGACAAGCAGCAGTTGACAGTTTATTCAGTACACTGAACTAAAGCTAATGCAGTCTAATCCAACAGGCCAGTAATAAATTCTCCTTCATGAAAGTTCTTCAGTTTGTGTTGAAACTGTTTTGGAGACGTGTTGATTCAACTTGATGGAGGCTGCAGTTTGTTGAATGCTGAGAATTTGATGGGTATTTATTTCTTCTGTAGAACATAACTACAGTGAAACTATAAATAATAAACACTCTCTCTCTTTGCTCTCTGTACACCCCCCCCCTCATTCACTCTCTAGCTTGCTCATGTTCTCGGCTTGTTCACATCGTCTGTCTTTCAAAAGCAGTGAATCCGACAGCAAAGCCTAACTTTGCTTTTTAATGTTAATAAACAACAAGAAAAGGCTGATTCTCACACCGATGTTAATGCTAGAGTACTTCCTTGTTTTGTGAATATAAGAGGCTGCAGTGGCTGTGTTTGACCAATCAGTGATGGCCAGCTGTGCAGACTCCACCCCCTGGAAAACGCTGAGGCAGAAATTTAAAAACTTGGACAAATACAACCAGAACTATCTGATGGAGAGAGACCAGTGGAGGGAAGTGAGGAAACATTGAGGCTGTTAATGAAGGATCAGTCAGATGGGTGTCTCACCATTGGTTTCTGGTGGGAGGGGCCCGGAATGGCCACACCACTGCTGGTGCTCTCAGCCTTCTTGGTGAGCTGCACATACACCTTTCCATGATCTTTAGAGACCAGACAGTGGTAGAGGTCATCGTATTTGACCTCTAGGAAGATGGCCTCACGGTCCACATAGTCCCCTGGCTTCAGGAAGTAGACCACTTTGGAGGAAATGAGGACGCAGTAGCTGTCAATGGTTTCCACTGCAATGAAGCTGGTGGGAGAAATGAGAGTTAACACCTCTGTCTGATCGAACTGCAGGTAATACGGTATTAAACTCAGCCAGTGAAATGAGTGAGACTCACAACTCAGAGTGGATGTTGTCTGTGAGGCGGAAGAGCTGCTCCTGACCGTCAGCTTGTGTGGCAGAGTATCGAGGCAGAAGACCCTGGGGTCCTTTACAGCAACGAGGCTTCCTGACCCGCTGTACACCGAGCCTACACAACGCAACAACAACACACACACTTTACACACAATACACAACACTGCTCAAGCAGGAACCTCACAGACCTGTCAAGCCAAGTTCTGGATGCCATACTTACATCTTAAATTACTTTATCTTAAATAATTATTACTATGTTTTTATTAATATAATAAGGACACACTTTTGAACAGAAACAGAAACACAGAAAAATGTTCATACTGAATGTATCAGTAAATGTTGTTTACAATTTGTTGTCAATGCTCAATTCCATAGCTCAATAACACACATGTATTCAGCAGAAATGTATTTATGTTCTGTGCTGTATGTAGACGTATCTATGGTCTGGAGGCATCCATGAAACACTCTGTGGCAACTAATCTCACCTCTGGGGACAATAAAATCTACTTATCTTATTGGCGCTTAAAGCACTCAGTCAATGTTAATAAAAGGTGGTGATCTAAATAAAAAAGTCAAAAGTCACCTAAGACAAGATGTGTTTACTTTATTAATATTTAACTAAAACCACTATCTTTACCTCACCTTAAACCTGCAATAATTCATTTTTGGCTGCTTGGGGGCAGCAGAAACAAGGTGTGAACAACACAGCTTTTAAGTTGATATATTGATCTTTTCTTTTGAGCAACAGTTTCCACATCCAGCAGTTAGGGAGCATTGATATTTTTCCTTTTCAACCTGATGAATAAAAGTCCAATATTCAACCTTCTTTTAGCTCTGTACTTTTTCTATATCATCACCTGGAGGAAATATCTTTCTAACTGTGTGCATCTGTTGTTTGGACTTTATTTCCCTGCTCATTACTCCACTATATAAAATCTCATTCACAAAACCTTTAAACTTGATTCTCACAGCAGACGCCTTTGTAACATCCAGGTTTGTTATTTCACTTTTATTATCTGTTAAGCTGCAGAAAATTCAGATCTCCATGTTTTTTCTGCAGAGACCTGAAAACTTCTCTGACTCAGAAAGGAAGTGAAAGCTCACGTCACACAGATAACAGACTTAACCCACCTGTGGTTACTGAGGCTAGCCATGTCCCGGACTGTCTGTGCAGTCTCTGAGGCAAAGTCCAGAGCTCCAGCCACCGGTTTGGTCACAGTTCCGACCAGACCTTTACCTAGGCCTGAGAAGAAGCCACTGACTCCGCCCTCTGTCTTCACTCCTTCCACTGTGGAGGTGATGATGCTGGTCATGCCTCCAATGATACCTGGGGGAGTGGGAGTTTATTTAAAAGGACATGCAAAAGTGCAGAGATGGTGGCTTCAAGTAGAACAGAAAGACTGGGATCACTAAGGTGTCCAGCTTCTCATGCACAATCTGTGTACACTGATGCCTATGAGATTATATAGTGCAGGGCTGCAGCAATAAAACCGTGGACAGTGTATGACCTGCTGGAGCTTTTTTATCATCTGATTAATCCCTGAGCACTGACACAGCACAGCAGTTATTCATTGTTGCTGGACTGAAATGAACATTGAATCCTACAGGGAATAATTTGATGTATGTTCACTGTACTTAAGAAATGTGTGTATTAGATATTAACTGCACTGCCAATATGACTGATCTGCTTTTGTATACTGTATACTGGGCAACAGAGAAATAACCCTCTGTTGATTTGATACTGTACATAGAAGAGTACATTCATGTTATTTCCACAATTCACTGGGTTAGTTCAACCAATAGCCGAGGATGCAGATTCAGCAGGGAAGTAGTAATGACAGCTTATTTATGGACATTTTTTCAATTAAGAAATTAAGCAACTGGCTGGGAACAAGTGAAATCAATTTTTAGGTGAACTTGTATGTAGTACAGGTGAACTCCAACCAAGGTGTGGAAACATCTCGAAGATGATCAAGAGAAATGGGAGGAACCTGACCTCGATAGTAGTGCCTGAATACTAATGTCAAAGTGATATTTCAGTTTTTACTTTTTAATAAAATTGCAAAAATATCTAAAATTCTGTTTTCACTTTGTTATTATGGTGTATTGAGTGTCGATTGATGAGGCAAAACGTGATTTTTGATTTTGGCATAAGGCTGCAACATAACAAAATGTGAAAGAATTGAAGGGGATGAATAATTTAGAGCTGAACTATATATGCCACATGTCTTATCTCAGTGCACAAACTGGCAAAAGATTTGTCAACACAGGATTTAATAAACATTATTTATCAGCTGCTATAGATCATAAAAGGACACTGTACAGCTGACGGTGAAATATTTCTCTCACATATTACAAGGATAACATTATGAGTGAGTCAGTTTACATGTCTGCCAGCAAGTCATACACATAATTCTGAATGCATGTCACACTTATCAAAGTATCAATCGCAGTGTTTGTGCAGTTTATTCAGACATAAACTCACAGTAAAAGTATGAGCTGTCTTTCCTTAAAACAGCAGTTTTTGGTCCTCACCAGGTTCCGTGTAAAATCTATTGCTTTATTAAAATGCAGGGTTCTGATCAAATCGTTGGAACTAACAGCTAATTCTGCACCTTTGTGTGCACCTTTATGTGTACAGCTGAGGACACTAAACAACTTTTTGTGCACATACATCTTATAAACTTGTTAACATTTGTTTTTCTTATAGGCCTCATTAATTCACATTCCATGTGCTGCTCCTCACTTTTCAGCAGTTCAACATGTACAAAAATGTACAGTTTACATTTTGCCATCTTTTTCAAGCTCCCCCAAAATGTCCAGGTGTCCAGGAGGCTTCAAGTGCTAATTTAGAAACTCCCTAAACAATTCTTTTGGCCACTAGCTGTAACTGTAATCAGACAAAGAAATGTTTCCAGGTTTTACCATGAGCCAGTCCATGAATCCCTGCTACCAGGTGCTCTCCACTGGTGGCTCCGTGGTATCTGATGTACTCTCGCTCACTCTGGTGTCGGTTATCCATGGTCTTCCCTAACCCGTCGGATAAAGTCCCTGCAAACTGACACACAGAGAACAGGAGGATGTTTACACTACATGGCCACTTCCACTGTTACAATTTTCACATGCTTTTTACTATTTCTCCCCAAATGTCCGTGACTGAGTGAGTGAGCGATAGAGTTGAGTTTGAAATTAAGCCATTGGTCAGCCGAGTGTTGGACTTTTCCCATTGGACCCCCCTTTAGCAACTTTAAAAAAACAATTTTTGGAAAAACTTTCTACTTTCCATAGAAGACAGTCGCCACTATTATTATAGTAGTTACCCAGAAGAAAGCTATGTACTGTGTGAGAGACAAATAAGAGAGATACTTTCGTTGTTTCTAACTTTCTATGATCATTTTATATGTAAATACAACTGAATTCACAGCACAAATAGATGAAAGGCTGAAACCTGCTGACACTATGCAAATACAACACAATGAACATCATCGCCATACATCCTCAATTTTATACATTGACCATACACCGTCCACACGTATACTATGTTTTGACCTAGTCTTGTTACAGGTATACGTTCATGTGTAAGTGGGTAGACAGATAACAGAAAAACTGCATAATATAAAACAACAATGCCACAGCCAAGCAATAAATTAAAAGTCTTTGTGATGCATCAGAGTGAACAAAAAAGAATTCTGTAAAATATACTGAACATACACTACAAAAAGCAACCAGACACAAAAAGTTAGTTATACAGCTAAGCAGAGATGTACCTTGGCAGCAGAGTTGGACACACCGTGGGTCACATTTCGTATAAGACCACCGACATTGCCATACTTGATGAGCTCAGACACGCCCTCAGTGACATCATTGAGGAGGCCCATTGGATTTCCAAGGAAGTCCACGGAGCCCAGGATCTGAGCAGCTTGGCTGATCAGCTCCTTCATATAGAAACACCACACAGATAATGATCCGCCAGGCTACTACATTACATGATACACCTATGTATCTGCAAAAATATTCAGACTCTACAGTTGAAAAATAAGGACATGGAGATTTTTATTCGTACAATTTAATATAATACTATTTTAATTGCACCCACAGCTTCCTCTGTTTCCTCAGGATGAATGAAGCAGCAGGCCACAATGTAAAAAACAAACAGGGAATAAAGACTGGGCCCATCTATGGCCACACATGTTAACAGATATGCGCAAAATCATTAAATATCCGTAGGAAAAGAAAAACAAACAAAAATAGTTTTTGCATTTTTCTTTTTTTCTACATTGTAGAATGATGCTGAAGGCATCAAAATCATGAAATATGTTTAAAAAGACTGAAACGGTCTTAAAAAATAAATAAACAGTAACTGTGGCATGTGCAAAAGTTTGAGCACGCTACTAAGTCTGTACTTAAAAACTCCTCCTTTGGCAAATATCACAGCTTAATGAAGAATTGTTTGATTCTTAAAGCTGAACAGTAACAGAACAGTCATTACAAAGAGTTATGCAACAAATTGTATTAGCGATATAAAGTAATTGCATTTTCTTCCTTCTGATCAACCATGCAGGTTCTCTGGAAAAAGGACCGAAATTTAATGTTATCAACTCGTTTCTAAGTTTGGACTGTGATGGTCAGTTAAAAAAAATAAGTTGAAAACAGCACTCCCAGTCATGCTTAATATAAGTGTGTGTTCCTCTCACCTCTCTGAAGTGCTTGAGGATGTCATTGATGATGATCTCCTGGGTCTCGTAGGGGTGCACTCTAGTGAACGGGTACATGTTGATGACAGCGTCTTCAAAGCGAACCAGAGGAAAGCCCAGGGTGCCTTTCAGGACCTATAGCAAAAAAAAAAGATAAAATGAAAAGAATAAATAAATAAAATATTGAAGAACACATGTCATATGAAAGCAGAGCAGCTGTCAGAAAATGTAGTAACAGATTGAAATCACTTTCCATGATCCATAGATACACAAAACTGGAACTTTACAATGTTCACTTAATTTAAGGCTGATTTTTAAGTAAGTGACACTTGCTAGTACTTGCAAATGGTCAGGGCTGAACCCATCTACGTCTTGATTAATTCAGATTTATTTGTGTCTTTAAATCTTTACTTTCTAAAAAGCTTTCTAAAAAGTTTGACCTGTCACTGACTCCAATAATTATGTTGAGACTCAAATGACTTCAAGACCTTTACTAGGTTTTAAATACTGCTGAATCTTCTAATCCGATCCCGCAGGCTTGATCCTATATCGTCACATATCAGCATTATCAGTTTAGATTTTTTATTCTTGTCAATTCTTTTCACACTTAAAATATCTTTGTCCATAATGATAGTAGATTGATGGTCTTATGTGCTTTTTATGTATTTTTCTCAGCATAAGATTTGCAACCACATCTCATTGATAACTTCTGACAAGTTTTAAAATGATTAAAGTTTATTTCCAGAAATTTTAAACTCTGTAAAAATACTCTGCTTTGATTAATATTTTGTTTAACATGGTTTTCGCACATAAAAAGTGAAATAAAAAAATGGAAAGCTGGGTCTGAAGCTCATCTACTTCCTGCTTGCTCCAGATTGACAGGTGAAAGAGCAGAGAGTATCAAGGTGGTTAGAGGTGGAAACATCAGAGAGACTCAGCCTCATGTTTGAGCCTCACGGGAACACACTTCCTGCAACGCGTAAGTGTGGTGGCTACCATCGCTCATCTGCTGCGTTGCTTTACATGAATAAAATAGGTGAGAGGCCAAAACTCTGGATCATGTCACATAGCTCCGAGGTGTGAGGCACGAGACGTGCGTCTCCCTCATGTCTCATGCAGCCAGTGTGTCCACTCTAACCCATTAACATGTGACCAAAATGAAAACTAAGACGTGCATCCAGTGAGTTCCTGGCCTCAGTCAGACCCAGACTCAGATGAGGAGTCTGTTGAGACCAGATTCAGAAACTAGCAGACGTATCAGAACAGTTAGTGTAGTTAGCATCTTTTATTGGTTTACTGTTTGTTAGCTTGTAATTGACAGTGGCTGATACAGTGTTAGTGGTTGTGCTAATGCTAACTCTCTCTCTCTCTCTCTGTGTACTCACAAGGTTTCATGTTTCTTAAGCCCCGCCCCCCCGTCCCCACAAGTTGACAGGATTGGTTCATTAGGTTTGTGACATATGAAACCCAGCCTGTCTGAATCTGTTTGTCTGTTTCGAGACTGTCATTGGTTCACTGCATTTCAAGGTGAATACATTCAGTCATGGTGTTGATGATTATTTCACTCATGATGTGTCTTGTAATATATAAAACCGACATGTAAACAAGGTTAACAACATGATTTTCATCGAGAAGGGGTCTTTAAATGATTTCATTGAGTCTGACTAAAGGAAGAAGAGTCATTTTAAAAATAAAGATGTAAAAAATGACCATGTTAGTTTACCTTGAGATCAGGAGGCAGCTTGTGAGAAGTAAAGACACTCAGCTTGACCTGAGGGAGACTAATCTTCAGGTTTTCAAAGTAGTAACGTTTGGGAGAACTTGCATCCTCGTTGGGCTTCTCATGGAGGTTTTCATCCAACTTCTCCAGCTCTGCATTCAAATATGATTTATATTTTTACTTTAAAGAAAATCTGACCTGCTTATAAATATTAACATATATTTACAATGACATTCAAATAACAATCTACCAGCTTCTGTCTGTCCATATCCAAAGAAGCTGAGCAGCTTGAGCAGGAGTTTCTCCTCAATGATCACAGTGAAGCGTCGGGCTGTCACCATGAGATGCTGTGAACACATCAAGGTGACATCATTAGTCACAAGATTCTAGTATCACTCTAACGCATCAGAAAAGTTTATTTTGTGATGTGCACAAGAAACCAGGAATTATTCAAAAAGAAAGACAACTATAACTAGACCTGTATAAATGGGTTCCAAGCCCCCTTAGCCATTTGTGCGCGGGCGCCCATCGAGGCAACGCAAGCTGGACCTGTTTCAGGCGCCCCCTAGTGGACGATTTGTGCCAAATTTTGTAGAGACCCCTCAGAGTGATATAAACTACTGTCCTAAGTATGTTTTGCATATTTCACGATTTTGGAAAAAAAAAAATTCTAGGAGGAAATAGGATATTCAGTTACTTTCAACAAACACATGCATGTAAGGTTTTTGAATGTGTGATGAACTGTGATGTGAGAGTTCCAGTCTAAAATACTTCTTGTTACCAGACATGTCATTTTTGGTGTCTGGGGTGTGTGCACCATTCTTTATGCTGCAGTAACACTTTTACCAATGCGAAAAAAAAATCTGAATAACAATAGGCTTCCTAGCACCACTGATACTGGGAGCTACACTGCTTTGCATGCGTGGCTCCCAGACCAATCGCGCTTGGACCCCCAATTATTCTTTGGGGCATAGTGATTGAATGTAACAAGGCAGTTATTCAGCGTGAGACGCTCACACTCACTCACTCACCTTGAAGAGATCAGTAAGGATGAGGTTGCTGGGAACCTTGACAGAGTTGATCTGTAGGGCTGGACCACTGTCATTGACACTGCTGTCACTGGAACTGGGACTGACACACAACATCACAGGCTGGGTGGTGCCCAGCAGCTGGTTGTCCACCTGATAACCATAACATGACAAAAGTATTTATACAACACTCCCCACTAAAACTCTCCACTACAATACTCTCCAGTATTGATCAGACTGTATTCACAGGAAGCTTCTAGATCAAACCAGCACAATGTAGCAGCAATGTGGTATCAGATGTAATTTTATCTGATTGAAGAGCCATACAGTAACTAGGTGTTACATGTCGACTAATCAGTTGATCAACATCAAATATTTCCTGCTGAATGGGATTGTGGGGGTCCTGCTGATGAGTTAAAGTGGTCTGGATCTGCATTACCATAGCTGTTGACCTCTGGGACAGGGCAGAACCACGTGAGTAATGAGTGTGGTCCAGAGCAGCTTGCCACATAAGACAACCATAATGTCTTTTGGTTCTTTTAACTTTTTTGAAGTTTTAAGTTTTTTAAATTACGGCCAGTCTGTCTGCCCTGTATACTTTTATACAGACAAAAATATAAAACATGAACTTGAATATATGAATGTTCTCATAGCTGTGGTCAGCTCACCTGGATGTTCTGAATACTGAGCTCCAACACCTCGTTGGCAGCAGTGCGAATGAAGTGGACATCTATACCAGACAATGTAGTGAACACAAGCTCCTCAGGAACCTTGTTGACCAATGAAACACCTAGGCCTTCATCCAAGTTCACCAACACCTGGAAATGAACACATATTAGGCAGCAAGTGTACATTTAGTCCTGGAAGTTGATGTGTTGGAAGCAGCATAATGGGCAGTGTAAGGGTCTGAGCGACTTTGACAAGGGCCACATTGTGATGGCTAGGTGACGGTCAGAGCATCTCCAAAACTGTAGGTCTTGTTGAGTGTTCCTGGTCTGCAGTGGTTAGTACCTACCAGAAGTGGTCTAAGGAAGGACAACTGGGGAACCAGTGACAGGGTCATGGGCACCCAAGGCTCATTGATGTGCATGGGGAGTGAGGGATAGTCTGTGTTGTCTGATCTCACAGAAGAGCTACTGTATCACAAACTGATGAAAAAGTTAAATCTGGTTCTGACAGAAAGGTGTCACAACACAGTGCATCACAGCTACCTCTGTGGTCTGCTGACCACTTCTGAAAGCGCCTACGATGGGCACGTCAGAACTTGTTGGCCTGGTCTGATGAATCACGTTTTCTTTTACATCATGTGGACGGCTGGGTGCATGTGCGTTGCTTAGCTGGGAATGAGATGTCACCAGGATGCAGTATGGGAAAAAGGCAAGCCTGCAGGGACAGTGTAATGCTTTGAGCAATGTTCTGCTGGGAAACCTTGGGTCCTGCCATTCATATGGATGTTACTCTGACATGTAGCACCTACTTAAACATTGCTGCACACCAAGTAGACTCCTTAATGGAAACAGTATTCCCTAATGGCAGTGAATGCTCCTGCCACACTAAAACAATGCTTCAGGAATGGTTGGTTTGAGGAACACGAGATCAAGGTGTTGACTTGGTCTCCAAATTCCCCAGATTTCAATCCAATTGAGCATCTGTGGGATGTGCTGGACAAACAAGTCTGATAGATGGAGGCCCCACCTTGCAACTTACAGGACTTAAAGGATCTGCTGATAACGTATTGGTGCCAGATACCAGAGCACAGCAGAATATTGCCAACCTATACTCAGTAGAACTTCTAAATCCTTCAACTTTATTAATTGTTGACATGTTCAGGTTACTTTATTTGTACCCATAGTAAATTCTGTTTGCAATAAAAAAGTCATCAGTCCCACACATACACAAAGCAAAGACAACACCACATTCACAGGGTAAACAAAAATAAACACGAAAATAAATCAAAACATTGCTCCAATGCAGTACCACTCCACTTCAACTTATTAATGTGAGTGATGGCTGCTGGAACAAAGCTCCCTGTATACTGCTTTGTTGTGCACTTTGGGACTATGAACCTTCATCCAGAAGGAAGAAGCTGAAAGGGAGCTATCCACTGTAACTGTCTGGTGCACAGGGATGCTAGGTTAAGCTGTGACTCACCAATCAGCATACTGGACCATTTAACAATTTGGTTCAGACAGATTTCCAAACCATGACATCAGAGAGAAAGATGAAATCGATTCAATAAAAGCACAGTAGAATAAAATCATGATGGTCTTGTCAATATGGAAATGTAGTTTTCTCAGACACAACAAGCACTGATGCCCTTCTTACACACAGCTTCACAGTGTACCTCAAATCTAAACTTTGTGTCAATAATTGTCCAGAGGTATTTGTAGGATTGTACACAGTCTGCTGTCTGAACTAATGGATGTGACTTCATGTATGCTGGCACATCTTCTGAAATCAATTATCATATCTTTTCTCTTAGATATGTTCAGATGAAGGTCGGACTCCTCACACCACTTGACAAAATCCTCTATGACTGGGCCGTGGCTGGTGTCATCATCCTGGAGCCAACAATAACAGAGTCATCTGCATACTTAAGGATGGTCCTGTTTTCAGACCTGCTCTGACACATATTTGTGTAGAGGACAAATAAAAGCGATGAAAGCACACATCCTTGTGGGATGCCAGTCAAGGAGCAAAGTTGCTCAGACAGAATTCCATTTACCCTCACTCTTTGTGTCCTGTTAGTCAAGAACCAGCTCACAAGATTATAACTCAGATCAAACTGATCTAAAAGCCTCCTGATTAAAACATGGGGGCTGAATCGTATAAAAGCAGAGGAAAAATCTACAAATATGTAATTTTGATTGTACTTATTAAGTTAATTATTAATCAGAGTTCCAAATTAATAGTAACATTCTGAGGCTGCACCGATATTGGCTATCCTTTTCCTGTTTCAGGATGGTCCCCCAAGGAACTTTAATTAATTTGAAAGTTACCTTTTACTATTAATATTTTTAATATTAATATTTTATAAATTCCTGATTAGAATCATTGATAAACTGCCAATGCCCCAACACAGTGACTGTAAAACCAAATGAGCTTCAGCAAATGATTTCAGACAGATATTTTGTTTTTATATAACAAATAAAATAAGGAATAAATATGATTAAACATATATTCAAAATAAAGAACAACAGAAGAAGAACAGAGCAGTGGGGATTCATGAATGTGTAGTATGGTTACTATGAGATTTTTTCCAGGCATGAACATCAGTGGTGCATGTAAAATGGTGCCATGAAATCATTTCAAAGTTAACCATACCTCCAGCTCCTGCTCAGGCTCTCTCTTCTTCACATCCTCTTTGCTCCTATCGTGTTCTGTGCTGGGTGAGCTGCGGATCATTCTCCTCTGATTGAAGTCACTGATCTGAAACAAGGGCAAGCCAAGCAAATGTCTGTGAGCAGAAATGATGAGGTTCATCATCACTCACTGACTGACTCTAGCATGAAGAAAAAACAGAAGCATCATGAACCTTTGGTTCTCAAGGTGGACACATTGGCCTCAGAGTTTGCCCAAATAAAGGCCCTTATTCTTAATTTACAGTCTGGTGGCCCTCTTACTGCTGCTGCCATTATGGTTCCAGAGCCACCACTCCAGACCTATGATGATAGGGATAGCCTAGCTACTTCACCCTCTTTTCTGATCGACATGACAAGGATGCACTGTATATTGCGTCCTCAGAGAATCTCTTTCCTGATAAGGAAAAAGAGCAGGAGGAACCAGAAAGGGGATCCCCCCCCTCAGTGTCAGGCTTTCACAGTTCAGGGGCAGCTTCCCTGAAGGATACTGAGGCTGGCCATTCCTTTGGCTATATCACGGCTTGGTCTGGATGGTGTCCCTGTAGAGGCTGCTCCCTCTCGTGCCTTTTTCAAACGTCTTCCACAACCATCTCCCTTCAGAGTTTCACCCTCTGTGCCATACATCGCTAAACTGCAGAGGTGCTGGCCCAACCCCAAAGCATTCCTCCACCTACCCAGTGACTGCAGGGCCTTGGCTGCTATGAAGGATGCTGCTGAATATGGCCTAGACCAAATGCCTGTCATTGATGCTTCCATCGCTTCGCTGATAGTATCTCCTGATAAAGCCTTAAGACCAGATGCCCACAGTGTAGGATCACTGATGACCTCCTTACCAAGAGCTATGATATAGAAATTGAATGGGATGTATCGGAAATTCTTACTCCCACCTTGTCCAAGCTCCGTCACAGACTCTCCAGACTGCTGGAGTTGATGCCTCAACGCAGAGCTTGAGTGATCATTCACTCCAGGCATTTGCCTTCATGATCAGGGAGCTTGGTGGGCTGATGTCTACTTTGATCTTGGCTCGGCACAAAGTATGGCTCACCCAGTCCCCCTTAACAGAGGGATGCAGGAAGACACTTTGCATGCTGCCTGTAATTCCAGGCCAGATGTTCGGGCCTGCAGCCCAACAGGCCTTGGGGCATAGTGCACAAGTAGACAAGGTCAGACAACAGTTTGCTGACTTGCATTGGACACCTTTGCCTAATCCTGGACACACCAGCACTCGTCACCCTACAGCCGGCACTCATAGCCCTTCAAGAGCCAGACACACTTCTTTTCAACAGAGGCACCAGCGGGCCCCTCCACAGCATGTCTTTCGTGCACCAAGGGATTGGGCACCCAAACAGGGGGACCCCACCAACAAACCTCCCAGGCAGCCCAAAGGTCATGGAGGTCGGGCCTGACTTCCAAAGTCCAGGCACCAGGCGTTTCTCCCCGCAACATCTCAGCCGCTTGGAGGCTTTGAATTCAGACCCTTGGGTGTTGTCTACCCTTTCCAAAGGGTGCACCATCCACTTCAGGCGTGGGCCTCCAAGGTCAACAGGGTCAGAATGACTTTTGTCAATGACCCTTGTCTTCCCTCCGCCCTCTTCCGTGGGCCTTGCCTCACAAGTGTCAGGGCAATGCATTTGCCAGGGGTGCAGAACCAGGCTGCAGACATGCTTTCCCTCTGGGCGAGTGGCGATTGAACCCAATAGTCATTTAGATGAAATGGGAGAGGCACGACAGAGCAGAAGTTGACCTGTATGTTCTAAGTTGGGGTCATTAAGTGCCCATCTGGCTCAAATGAAGAGTATAAAGAATAAAGAGAATAAAGACCCTCATCTTAGTTCTTTACATACAAGTACGATCTAATGGGAGTGTATCCTGAATGCTCACCACAAAATGGTACACTCATGACAGAACAAAAATAAAATATACATTAAAAAGAATTATGAGCCTCATAGGGAGAGAGTGTCTTTGTTAAGCATGGAGTAAGTAGGAGTAGTAGAACTGGTTTCCCTGTGAATAACTGCCTAAATTAAATGGCTTTTAACATTCTCTAAGTGTATGGAAATGAAAAGAAGCCATTGGTTACCTGAAAGGCAAGTAACATATACTGGTATTAGTGGTGAAAAATTATTATTCCCTTTTAGTTTTACTGGGTTTTGTTCTCACCTGCAGGACACGAGTGGGTCCGTCTGGCAGCACCTGGACTGACAATACCCCAGAACCAGGTCTCATCTTCTGATTGATGAACTGCTGCTCAGGGCCCGGCTGCAGCAGCCCTGAGTCTGGTCCCAGCACCACCTGTGCTCCATCATACAGGCCTGCCACACCACCCTTCACCTTAAGGGGTACAAGTCATATATTGAAAATAAAACTGAAGAAAATTATTGTGGAGAAAATCATGAAACTGTGACAGAACATATATGATTGTGAACTGCACCAATCTCAGAACAAAAAGTTCCACAGAGGAGTTCCTGAAACAGAATAATGACATTTTTCAATTTCCTCATTAAAGACATAGAGTTGCTTCAGAAACTATTCAGATCCCTTCACCTTCCACACTTTTATTATTGATAAAACTGCCATTTTTTACCATCAATCTACACTCTATCACCATGCTTTACTGTAGGGATGATATTGACAAGGTGTTGAGTAGTGCCTGGTGTTCACTAGACATAGTATATGGAGTTCTGCCCAAAGAGTAAAATTTCTGGTCACATTAGACCAGAGAATCTTCTTTCCTCATGCTCTCAGAGTCCTTTAAATGCTGTTTGGCAGGCTGTTATATGCCTTTTATTCACAGTGGCATGGTCATTCTACATGCAGGTTCTCCATTTCTGCAGAGGACTTCGGAAGCTCTGTTAGAGCGGCTATTGGATTCTTAGTCTTTTCCCTGACCAAGGCCCTTCTGGCCTGGTTACTCAGTATGGCTGGACAGTCAATTCTAGGAAGAGTCCTGGTGGTTCCAAATTTCTTCCATTTCACAATTATTGAGGCCACCGCTGTCCTGGGAACACAGAGCTTTAGAAAAGGTTTTTTCATACCCTCAACCTGATCTATGCCTCACCTCAGTTCTATTTCATCCTTCCTGACTGCCAGACGCGGTGTTTTAAGCACTGGATTTTCCGTCTCATTTATGCGCAGGTCCAGTATTTAATATCAACAAAGTCACCTGTGACCCCAGATGACCCGAGAGAGGGTCTATCTTCCGGTGTCATCAGGGCATCAGTTCCTTTTCATCTTCTTTCATCCTTCTGTATAATAATCTTTTAGTTGTGTTTTGTGGAAATTGAGCGGGATCACTTTCACTCCAGCTGATTATTTTTTGTGTTTGCTTTGTCGCACAGCCTAGTATTTATTGTGGCTGTTGAGTTTTGTTTGAGAAGGCAGTGCTCTCGCTGCCATTCCCAGCGTGTGATTAGCTGTGGTAGTTTGGTTTTACAGTTAAGGGCAATAAGGTTCTTGGCTACTAATCAAAAAAAAAAAAGTAATAAGATAAGCACAACGCCGGGCCTTGTGTTTTCGTTGTTTGAATCTGTTTGTAAGCAACCTAAGGTTTGTGATGGCAGTGCTCTCGCTCCCCGTTCCCATAACGAGGTAGGTTGTACCTTGTTTCTGCTCAGACCACAGTCAGACAGCGTATCTGCTGGGTCTGACTTAGTGGCATTGGCTACTAATGGTAACTTTTACTGGCTTAGGTGGTGCTTTCACCTCCGCTCCCAGTGTACATACAGTATCTTCTACTTGTGTATCCGCGAGTTGCCACCATGTTGACACCACATTATTCTTTTTTCTTAAGATGGGCTCGGAGGGTGTGTCCCTCAAGTGCTGCAAGAGCTATAGTCTGGGACCTGCCCCTGGTGTTGGATGCTCTATGCTCGTCTCCTTTTGAGCCCTTGACATGGGCGGAGCTGAAGTGGGTGTCCATTAAGGAGGCGTTCCTCGTTGCCATTTCCTCAGCCAAGCACGTCAGTGACCTGCACGCTCTGTCAGTGAGTGAATCAGGCTCAGGTGTCACTTTGTGGCGGAATACAGCATTTCTTCCTAAGGTGCTGTCACGCTTACACCTCAACAAGCCTATTCAGTTGGCACAGTTTGATCCCCCATCAGGGGAAGTGGAGAAGTCAAAGTTGCTATGCCCAGTAACGGTCCTTAGAGCCTTTATTTGGCGCTACTGCAAGTGTACGTTGGTTTGGTAGGAACTGATCCCCTGATGACACTGGAAGATGTAACCTCTCTCGGGTCATCTGGGGTCACAGGTGATTTTGTTGATATTAAATACTCGACCTGCGAATACATGAGATCCAGTGCTTAAAGCACCGCCTCTGGCAGTCATCCAGGATTTATAGAACCGCAGTTACATTCGTAACTCTCGTTTTATCACCTCTTGGTTTTTGTCTTGACATGCAATGTAAATTGTAGGAACTTATAGGTATGAGTATTAACTTTGTCCAATCAGTTCAATTTGCCACAGGTGTACTCCAATCAAGTTCTAGACTCTAGGATAATTAAGGCAAACATGATGTACCTGACCATAATTTCTGTGTATAGCCAAGGGTCTGAATACTTTTGTAAATTAAAGATTTCAGTTTTTGATTTTTCATGAATGTGCAAAAATTTTTTAAAATATGTTTTCAGTTTGTCATTGTGAATAAGAAAATGCAGACTACTCACTTAAAATCAAAATTTTATGTACAAAAAAGTGTGAAAAAAGCAAAGGTTTCTGAACACTTTCTGAAGCAACTGTATCAACATAGCTTGGTGTACTCACCTGTACTACCAGCCGTGGAAGCCCGCAGGTCAGCATGCCCGAGCTGAAGTACCATGTCTGTGTGGTGCTGCGGCGTGAGTCTGGCCTCCTCAACATCAAAGGCTCAAAACTGGGAAAGAAGAACAGGTAGGGCAAGACACCCCTCTTACATCCAATTTTTCCATGATAGATTTCCTTTCAGTTTATGGTCCAGTGTCCAAAATTGACTCTAAATGATTCCTGAGAATTATCTGTTGTGTAAACCTTATGGCGCCATACAACAGCACACAGTACAAACCTGTTGTCACTAACGGCTGCAAGCCCTGCGATGTCCAGCACCAAAGAGGAGTCCAGTGGGCGTGGCTGGGCTGGCTTGCTCTGCGGTGGAGACGAGCCTTCATGACACAGCATACCAGTCCCAGTCATCCTCCATAGCTGGGAGCGCTTCCCTGGCTCCTGCACAACAAAAAACATAAATGTTGCTACACATTCAGTTATGGACTTTGTCTCAGTGTTGATTTCATAGGCTGCAATGAATGAATCTTATTTTATTAGGGCCCGAGCACCCAAGGTTTATTTTCATTTTCATTATTCTTTTCACCATAACATTCTTTTTTTGGATAATCAGCTCATCTTTCAGGCTAGAAAAACTGCCAACCAGTTTCCCTTCATCTTGATGGTTATTAGATATTGCATTTACCCTGTATAGTAGTATAGTTAATTGTGTTGCTGAGTTGTGTTCTTTGAAGAAAGGTGTGGAGAACCATTGAATCAAGAAGTCACGGCTTCTGATATTAGACTGGTCATAAAAATCAATAAATTCATTCAATAATGATGATGAGAAGAGGTGCCCCCAACTAATGAGGATTTTTAATTATAATATATACGTGTATATATATATATATATACATATTCGTATACATTGGGAGACGTTGAGAACTGGTTTCCACTCGCCCTGAATTTATTTCCTCTGTGGCAGGAGAACATGTTACAGCAGCCTTCAGAAACTCCTGCTATATACAGTATATTACATATAAATATACTCAAATGCTTTCAGAGAGTTGACACAGTAGAAAACAACTGAATAGTCTACTTGAGTAAGCAGTGTTGTGTATATAAGCAGTACTGTTCATACTGTTGCATTAAATGCAAGACAATGTTGTGGTAATCCACAATATTTAGAATATGTTTGTCATATTGAGTTATCTCACAGACCAGGTTACAAATGACATGTTAGGACATGTATTCTGTGATAAAAGTGCCCCGGGGCGCCCTGGTGGCTCACCTGGCAGAGCGCCTACCACTCCTAACCGCAGTAGACGGGGCCCTTAGCGGCATGTCATCAAGTCTGACGTTTCTGTCACTCTCTCACTATCGCATCAGTGAATCTCTGAAGTTTAAAGTGAAACTGCTTTCTGGGTTTTTCTACTGGTTCTAATCCCCTGGTGTGTTTGTTATGGAGAGGAGGACACCTCTGTGGATAATTCAGCTGTTGGTAAAAACCTGCTGAACGTCTGGTTCATTAGTTATCAGAGAAACAATCAGAACAAAGGTTAGCATCAATCTCATCTCCAACTCTTCCCTGAGTCTCTGTCCTCCGTACAGTGTCGCTCAAACACTGACTTTAAATGTCAACCTGCTTTATTCAGTGTTTTTAACCATATCATGCAGTCCTATAGAACATTCACCATTTTTATTTGACTAAAAATTAATAAAGTTGTTGTTGATTAAATTTCTAGCAATCGACAACAATTAATCAATAAAATGATCAATTCAGCACTACTTTTTTCACTCTTCCCCTCTGAATTTGTAGGACAATAATACTCAGACAAAAGCAGACGGTGTGACTTTTGGGGGATTCCCACCACATACAGATCAAAGTCTGTTTGTTTATTCTGGGTTATTTTAAACTAAAAACTTTTACCTTCTTTTTCAAGATGACCCTTTGAGTCTTGGTGTCCACATCAAGAACTAGTTCAGCACAGCTCACCAGACGCTTCTTTCCAACAGGTCGCTTCTCAGCATTCCTGCAACAACAGAATGATGCTGCCTATTCTCATAATTTTTTCAAACTTCATAACTTTTCTATATGAGAAAACCTAATGATATAAAATTATATTCTTATTAGTTCATTATGACATTGGTCCATACTGTGAGAAAGTGTGTGTGGCTGCGATGTAGATGAAGTTCTCGTAGTAGAGCTTGTTGTATTCTCTGAAGAAGTTCATGTCAGCTGTGACCTCTGAGGATCCAGCTCCCTTTACGGTCAGTGTGAGGTAGGGGGGCAATGTGGGCTCATCACAGGCGTAGTCCAGCTCTGAGCCTGCCTTTACCTCAGTGTGCAGCCGGATGTCAGCCACACCATGCTGCCAGAACTGGATAGGCACCTGAGGGGATTAAAACAATGGCATCTATTATATGTATTAGGGGAGGGTCATCAAATTTTCAAAGCCATTAAATAATTAAAAGCAGTATGTCAACTGCCATTAAACAACAAAAGAAGAAGAGCCCGTTTCTACTGGGCACTGGTAAAATGCATGTGCCACTGTGAGATCGGATGCTGCTTTACAAACAGGAAAAACTACAGCTGTCAAAACATTCTGTGTCGAACTCAGTTAGGTGCAAACTCTGCCTGGTAAAGCTAGCATTTCGCTACCAAAACTACGCACTCAGGTATGTTCAGAATTTAAACTTGTTCAAAATCATTTTCAGTATCATTATGGCTTAGTATGACAAAAATAGAAATAAGTCATTTTCCTTTATTCTGTGGTGCTGTTGGCATACAGGATTTTGATAGCTTTTGTGAGGTCTTAGTCATGGACCATGTCGCCTCAAACATACTGAGCAGTAGTATGACTGGCTGCTCCCCAATAACCGGAAGATATATGATCAGTTTCTGTCTGTGATCTCTTTGAGGACGGTATGAAAGTGTGCTCTGTTATTCTACACTACAAAGACAAAGAGTTCATGGAGAGAGATCAGGGGGTCCTGTTAGTGATTCAGGCACAGACATTCTTTTTTCTTGAGCAATTATGTTGACCCCTCAGTAACAGGTCATGTTAATGAAGCTGTCATCACAGTGGCTTACCTCAGACATGTTGTCAATGCGGAAGGGTGGAGGCAGTTGGTCAGTGTCAGTGAAGGAGATTTGGTAGGTGGCTCCCTTCAGGGTGATCTCTGTCCGAAGGAAGAAACAGTTCCCCAGTGTGTCCCTGTTCAAACAAAGATCCATTTAAAACCTCTCAATCCTTCACTTACTGTACCTAAGTGAAAGCACACTCCCACTTGGTGGAATTTATTTTACAAATTCATCAATCCTTACAACAAGATAAAAAACACCCAGCACAAAGTTTCAGTAGCACAACATATAGGCAGACTAAAAACATTACATAATATAATATTATATAATAATATTACATAATAATGTACGGATAAATAACAGTTTTTGTATATAGCTCACCTCATGTTGACATGGAATGACTTTGGTTTGTTGACCTCAAAGCCCCCAGACCAGGTGCAGTCAGGGGTGTCCATGAGGCGCACACACAGCAGCTGGTCGTAGTCATTGCGCGGCCAGTGGAAGACAACACTGGAGCCCGGCAGGGTGGAGATGTAAGCCTCTGGGTTGGCCGTACCCTTGGACAAATTAATGAATGAATGAATGAATTATTGTATTTACTCCCCAACTCTGTAGGTGAAACTAGTTGTAGTTTTTTGTACAGGTTCACTGGGATCACTCACTTCATCTTTTACTTAGTCACTAAATAGAGCCATCATTCAATTAACCAACAACATGGAACCAAAGTCTCTGACTGGAAGCAAACCAGGAACTAGAGATAGGACATTCGTATTTTCTCTTGAAAAAGCAATGTATCCCTGTGACATGGCAATGACCCCCACTCCCCCTCCAGATAACAAAACTATTCATGATCACATAACTAGTGGGCAAACTCCCTGTCCTATACATGTTTGTTCTCTGCCACAGTAATTAAGTGTAGAAATATTTTTACACTTCTCATAATAGCATAAAAGATCTCTAAAGCAGAGTTTTGCCACATTGCTTCATTGTAGAGAAGCTCAACTCAGCCTGTCCTTGCCTCATGCTCTCTGTCTGTCTGTCTGTCTGTCTGTCTGTCTCCCTCCCTCCCTCCAACAAACCCGTCTGTCATGGTCAGACTGGATGGACCCTCAGGAAAATCCAGCTTTTACTGGTGCTGTCTGTGATAACTAATGATTATCAATGATAACTAAACAATGATTATTGTGTTTATATTCCATATCAGAAACCACATGCGTTCCTGTAACTTTCAACAGCAAAAAAAAAAAAAAGAAATACGAAAAATTACGAAAAATTGATGAGCTCAAACCCGCGGGAGGAATCACATGACTGCAGTATTGCGGTAAGGCTGCTATCGTCACAGCACTACCAGGAACCAAGGCCACAGGAATGACCTTGCACAATTCATTTCTTTCTTGGCATTTTGCCGTTATTATTTAAGTCAAAATAGAGATACAGACAGAAAATGGTGAAAGAGAGAGGAAGGGTGGGAAACAAAGTCCTTGGCTCGAATTGGAGATGCTGCGATTAGTGTAGAAGATATGTGTCTTAACTATTAAGCCAGAAGAACAACCAGAAAAATGAGATCCTCACCTTTCCTCTTGCGAACTCTCTCTGAGCGAAGGCCAGTTTGTGTGTGGAGCGGTTGTCCAGCAGGTAGCGAGGGGCAAAGGTCACTATGTGAGTGTCCCTGTAGCGTCCTTTACCTTTTCGCACACTGATCCCTGTGTTGATCAGACAGAGAACAATAAATGCTTGAAAAACATTTTATTAGCTCTAATCTCCAAAAGTAAAGAATTTAGGTCAAGATAAACTGCATGTTGTACAGTAAATGCATCAAAATATCAGAAACAGTTTGAAATTGAAGGAGTGCTGCTTTATGCCAAATCATGTAGTCCACTCATAGACTTACTGACAGGAGAGGTAAGAAATTCAATTCATCTGGACGCATCAAATAGTTCATGACATCACAGTTCATGACTTCATCAGTCAACAGCACTTTCTAAAACCACTGTGGTTTAGTCAGATGTTGCTATGCAGACTTCAAATGTTTTCGTGATGAGGTTGCAGGTAAAGTCTCCTTCTGATGACTCCTCCCTGTTGTGCATCAGCAGTGGAATGGTGCACCACCACTCATGTGTCAGCTAAACCTTCCAGCAGCTCTTCTGCAGTCATATGGAGATTTTACTTTGCCTTTCTACCCAGCCCACGTTTAGTTTTATCTTACCGTTTTCTTGGTCTTTCAAATTTTGTCTTGACTCACACAGTTCCCGTTCACTGTCATTTCTAAATAACAATGTACATTTCAAGCTGAAAATGCTTTGATATCTCATAAAGCAGTCAGCTTCATTTACATATACTCAGGCAGTTGCTTAAGGGAGTCCATGATTGAAAAATCAGAGGATTTTTCAGCTCAGGAAATGTCATCAGCTGACAATTTTCTTTCCTTATCTTAAAAGTCCAAAGGAGTTAATGAAGTTCTGAACAAAGTGTTTTACAAGTGGCAGGGTGCCAAATTTCTGTAAATGCCACAATCACATTTTTTTTAAGGTCATGAAATATAAAGTAATGTCAGTGCATTAACATTTGAAAGGCTCTTGTTTATGTTTCAGGTCTGTTTGCTGCACAGATGGATTTGCTTTTTTTCACTACAAATGTCAACAAAATTGGAATTTGGCCTGTATAGGCTGTTCCATAATGTCTCTCTAGTGTAGAGTTGATCAGAGTTAAATAGGCAACACCAACTCATTAAAATGATCTTCCCTGTGGTCTGAGCATCCAGTTCAGGGCCAATCCAAGGTATCGGATGGGACACAGGATTGATCGTAATCATGTGTATTGGACATCATTACACCACACAGTAGCTGAGTTAGTGCTATCTATTTGTACTGATTGTGAATGTACCAACTTGCCTATGTTGTAGATCAGGCCAGGCCTGTTCCCGTGCTGTATAACCTTCACTGCCCTGACTCCACTCCCTCCATCCAGGGAGAACCCCTGGCACCAGCCTGGAACTCCGTCTGGGTGGATTCCTTTCCCGATCCGCATCGTACACCTGAGATCAAGATAGACGGGGAGAGAATGTAATTTAAGGACAGATGAATAAAAACACCAGGAGGATATCTGTTGGGTAGAACCGTGCTCACTCACTAAGACATTATGTACAATCCAGATCAAAAAATGGAGTGGTCTGGTCCCTGGCACACACTTACATAGCGGGCTGCTCCTTGTCCGTGTAGCAGAATAGTAATGGACTGAGACTTCGAGCCAACTCGTGCTCCTCAAACTGACCCCCTGCATCGGCTTTGCCATTGTCCTGACGGAAAATTAGTGGCAGACCTGAGGGAGGAAATGGCTTTAGGGAGTGATAGCTGGGAACTTAGTATGTAAAGCAATGACTGAGTTGGGTATTTACTTATGATATCTGTGCAAGTGTAGTTTTTAATAATAAAGACAACATTACCAGTTTTATTGATAAGCCAGTAAGGGGCAGAAATGAGGATTTTCAGCGCCCCCTGTGCCCGCAGGATGATGCGGATGGTGAGGCAAAGCAGACGCTTGTTGGTATCGTACAGTCGCATGCGTACCACATAGTTCTGAGTCCCAGGGGGAATCAGCAGCTCTTTGCACATGGGGAAGTTCTCCAGCAGGACTCCTGAAGGACACACATCATTAACACCAGGAGTGAGAATGGATAGGAAATACACTTCAGTGACTGACATTTCGAAAGTCCTGACCTAGTTCCATATTCTGTGAGGTGTCGGCTGCGTGAAGTATGGCCTCTTTTCCCGGCTTCAGTGAGCCTTTGATGGGCGTTCCTTTGATGTAGTAGTTGAGGTCACATGGCAGCAGGTTGGCCAGCACCATGGTGGGTAGCAGGTAGATGGTGTGGCCTGGCTGTCGATAGATCTGCTTTGCACTGCCAGAAACTCTCTTAGCGGGCTGCTGGTCTGGGTAGTTTTCCTTTTTGATGACCACACAAAACCTGCAACATGCAGAGAAATGAGGGGAATGGTAGCACATTTGAGGAAGAAAACAACCAAGAACAAACAATCTCAGTGACTGTTTTTACCTGAAGTTACGCTTGAGGTTATCATCAAAATCTGCTGACTGACACTCCCTCTTACTGCTGCTGATCTCTCCTTGCCGCTCCACACTGGTCCAATGGATGGGAACCTTACAGAAGAATAAGCCCAAGCCTTTAGGCCGAGCCTGTAGCCGCCAGGATGTCAGGTGGAGGGGGACTGCCAAGGCCTGGCCAGGCAGGATAGGAGGCAGAACCACTGGTTCTGTCAGTACAGAGACACAACTGACTTCATTAAAATGACAAAACACAACATGACATAAGATAAAACTAAATGAAGAAATAAACAAATAATATATATATATAAATATAAAAAACAAAACAAAATAAAACAAAAATGATCAAATAAAACAAAATCTATAAAAATAATTGAAACATAAAATACAAAAAATATGGATTGACCTAAATATAATTAATTTAATAAAACAGAAGTTTGAAATACTTATATTTAAATGTAATAAATATAAAAAATAAATGAAATAAAACAGGATAAGATTAAATTGAAAAAAGACAACGCAAAAAAGGACAATGAAATGATTATATAAAACAAGATAAAGATAAAAATGAAATACATGCAAAACATTTATTTTATGGTAATTTAAATAAAACAATCCAATCAATTAATTTCATATGATATATGTCCAATAAAAAAAGGTTAAAAAAACAAATGATACAGAAATTATCTTTTTTTTTTTTTTTTTACATTTTAAGCAAAATTAAATAAAAATTCAATTCAATATAATCTTTAATTTCATATAGTTATATTTAATTAAGTTTGGTTATAATATTAAAACAAATATAATCAAATAGGATAAAATTACATTCCATAAAAAAACAATAGAAAAGTCAAAAGAACACTGAATAAGGTTAAATAAAGAAAAAAAAACATAACATAAAATTCAAAGAATATATAAATCTTAATTGAACAAAATAAGACACAATAAAATGGTCCAGCCAGTCCACAGGTTATTTAATTGATTGATTATTTTATAGGGACCTAAAATGGAATGGAAACAAATAAAAAGGAGCAATGTCTTACTGTCAGGAGCAGAGGGACTGTCCAGTCTGACCTCCATAGGAACATCTAGCCGGTTCTTCACCATGAGGGCAGAGCGCACAGTGATGACCTTCCTGGCACTGCCCTCCATTGTGATGGAGAACACCACTCTGACAGGAGGCAGGGCCGAGAACTGAGGGGCCAACGGGATTCACACTGAGTCACCATCAGGTTTAAATTTATACTGAGCGTTTGTGTTGAGCCTTAGAATCGACTGTAACACCTGCTTCTCTCCTGTAGATCTCTCTGAGCTGCTTTCAACAGTTTCTTGTCTTGTCTTCTAGACTCTGTTACAACCAGGCAGTTCAAGGATGTTTTTCCTTTAATCAACACTTTTGTAGATCTGATCAATTTATCTTTATTAACAGGTTACGTACCACTGGCTTTTAATTACTGTTTTTTATTGCTGTAATTAAACCTCTACTCTTGACCTGCATGTTTTAGAGAATTTCAGACCCATATTAAACCTCTTCTGTATTCCTCAAATCCTTGAAAAAGCTTTTGCAAACCAGTTATGTGATTATTTGCACAGGAATGGTTTGTTTGTCTCTGTACTTGTTTTACTAGATCTTAGAGCTGCATTTTACACCATTGATCACAGGAGACTAGAACAAGTTATTGGCATTAAAGGAACTGCACTATGCTGCTTTGAATCATACTTATCAGATAGATTCCAGTTTGTTCATGTTAATAGTGACTCTTCTATGCACACAAGAGTGAGTCATCGACTTCCATAAGGTTCTGTGCTTGGACTTTTCTCCTTGTTTATCCACATAAATTTCCATTGCCATGCATATGACACCCAGATGTGCTATAAAGCCAGGTGAGACTAATCAGGTTGGTCAAACTTTATAAACATGCTGTCTCAAAAGGATGCTGAAAAATTAGTCCATGCATTTGTTGCTTCTAGATTCAAAATGCTGCAGCAGAGTACTGACAGGAACCAGGAAGAGATCAAATCTCTCTGTGTTGGCTTCATCAGCTCCCTGTAAAATCCTCCTCCTCACCTACAAAACTGTCAATGGTCAGACACCTTCTTATCTTACAGAGCTCATAGTTCCCTATTATCCAAAGAGAACACGCTGCTCTCAAAATGCAGGGCTCCTTGTGGTTCCTAGAGTTTCTAAGACTAAAATGGGGGCTGGCTCTGGTGAGTCCTGAACCACCACCCTAGACTGCTGTGGGGACTCCAATAATGCACTGCTTCCTCTCTCTCCCTCGATCATTTTCATCATACTACTGCATGTCATTAACTGAAAATACTTGCAGCATCTTCGATCCGTGTATTATACAGGGCCTTTATTTGTTCATGCTGGCCACTATTTAAAAACCGGCCTGGTATCCTGATGAATAATGAGCATAATAGCTGCAACTGTGGCTACAGACTTTTTCTAATTGCTTGCTGTCATTGACTGCTCCCTGATCTAGACAAGACAAGAAAAGACTTGCCATACTTACATAAACATGCGGGTGGATGATGTTGGTCCTGCTAATAGGACTGCCAACCTGTGAAATGTTTAAAAAGAAAAGTTTAACATCAAACTCCAGGCCAGTTTGTTAAAGAACCCTTCAGATTATCACCATGGTTTTGACTCATGCTTACAGTGTTGGAAGAGTTGTTTCTATCTGGAGCAGCATAACGGAAGAAAACACCCACTTTGTCCACAGACACTGGCTTGACTTGCTCCCATCCACACACGCGAACCAGCAGCTGGTGCAGCTTCAGCTCATGAGTGTGTCTGCAGAGGACAAGGCAGAACGGGATCAGTGATACATAATCATAATCTACGAAATGAAGTTGTAAAGGAACACAAAAAACATTTCTCCACTGCACCATTTATACTAGACTGAGTGTTATAGTTAAGTTACACAGGCCAAAGCACTGCATAGTGCATAGTTAACATAAATTACATTTAATTGCTTAAATATAGGCTATAGTAAATTTCCGCCTTAATGATTATATTCATATTATTCATATTTATCACATTTTAGTAAGTATAACAGAAAAAGGAGAAATTAAGACAAAGACAAATCTGACATGAAAGAGAAACCTTATACCATTAAATGACTGTGCAGATTACCCGTGCATATCATCTTGTAAGCAAAGCAGAGAAACGTTAAATGTCGACAAACCACTGAGAATGATGGCTAAACATGTCAGCAGTTTCATAAACAATTTCAAATTCACTGGACTAAATCCACAGGTGTGGTGAATTTGAATCAAGAGCTGTACCGGTGGCGGAGTTTCTCTCGGGCTTCAAACTCAAAGGGAATCTCCTCCCCAGGCAGCACCTCTCTCCATTGGCTGATGTTGTGAGTGTCATCAGTTCCTGGACCATGGAAGTCTGAGATGGAGTCTGCACTACTGCTGTGTGACAGTGCCACCCTGTGGGAAACATGTGAATAGTTTTAACTGAAGACATTTATCTGAGATCAGTTTCTACACTGATTGGAAGTGTCTGCTGGGAAGAACCCTTTCATAAGTCTAATTTAGCGTTCTCTACATATCTTCATACCAGAAATAGTCAAATCTCACTGGTAGGAGAACTGAAAACGTTTGTTCTCACAGCGGTGCTAGTAGAAAGGCCGGGGATCAATGTCAAAAGCTAATGGGAGCGTTGGGAGCATGGATATTATGTTAACATGCTTATTACAGTACATCAAGAGATACAGTACCAGTCAAAACTTTGGACACACCTACACCTACCATTCATCAGTTTTGCTTTATTGTGACTTCTACATTGTAGAACAAGACTGAAAACATCAGAATAAACAGAAATAACACACATGGAATTATGTAGTGAACTTGATGAGGTCGTCACCTGGAATGCCTTTCAATTAACAGCTGTGCCTTTTCAAAAGTTAATTAGTGGAATTTCTTTCTTTCTTAATGTGTTTGAGACCATCAGTTGTGTTGTGTGGTGGTAGAGTTGGAAAACTGTAAATAGCCCTGTTGGACAACTGTACTAATCCATATTATGTCAAGAACTGCTCAACTAAGTAAAGAGAAACGACAATCCATCATGACTTTAAGACATGAAGGTCAGTCAATCCAGCACTTTGAAGAACTTTGAATGTTTCTTCAGGTGAAGAAAAAGAATAGTTTGGGCTTAGAAACACAAGGACTGGACATTAGACCAGTGGAGATCATCTGTCTGATCTGTTTCATCTATATCTATAAACTTCTGTTTGATCTGTTTAACTTATATCTTCATCTTCTGCTGCAGCAGAACTTGATCCACATCACGTTAAATCTGAATAAATATATTTAAACATTTAATCCAACAAACAGCAGGTTCCATCTGTCACGGAAATAAAAGTCTGATAAATAATGTGGCTTTAATGTCACACATGAATCTTTCCGGCTCCACTGGATTAAAATGGAGGCTCTGCTCTTTATTTACCCGTTGGTGAATCATTGAATCAGAGGTCGATGGATGATGGCTTTTTGTATTCCTCATGCACACGGTTAACTCAGAGTAAACATACTCAGAGTTGATTGAAGTGACTCAGATCAGCTGTTAAGGAACCGAAAACCCCCAAAAAACGAAAACCAAGTTTCTATCTCAGGGTTCATCTAATCAGAGTTTAGGGTTAGAGTCAGAGTTTGTTAAACCTGCTTTACTGAATACACCCCAGGCCCTGTAAGGCCTATTCAACCAAGAAGGACAATGAAGGAGTGCTGCATCACATGACCTGGCCTCCACAGTCACCTGACCTAAACCCTATATCCTGGATATAGGAATGATTTCACTGCCATTGTCCTCATTACTTGCTGGTTACACCCACCTATAATATCAGCATGACATTGTTCAAATGTTACCAAAGTTGGTAATTAATATGCAGTTTGTCCTTTTGATCCTAACACACTGGATTATGGCAAACTGTTCCAAAAATGACAAAGCCACTCAGCTTCCTGATTGGTCCAAGTCAAAGCACCTTCAGTTTGGATCCTGGTCTATTTGCTTGTCCGGTTATCACTTCATACAGTATGTGTCAAACATGTTTTAACTCCAATTTGTAGTGCATGTACTTTAGTTGTAGTTACACCTACCTTGTGGGGGTTGTAGTCAGAGTGGCAAACCACATGGTACATCCTGTGTGGTTGCACAGAGCATATGGCACAAATGGCTGCCTCCGCTTGGACAGCTTGACATCTGCTGGAAGCAGAAATAAAAACCAAATCAGAGAGAAGATGAGTGTGCTTGGCCTTTTTACATTATTCAATACTAAAATCATTAGCATATGTTGGATTCCGACAGTCATGCACTTCATTCGTCTTGGGCTGTGCTAAAAAGTAGCCAAAGCACACGTGCTTTGAAATTCTTTCATGGCACATTCGCAATTATAACAGTATAACTAGTTATAATTGGCTTGGCCTATAGCTCCTTTTTGTGTTCTACACATGAACATACACTCACTGAGCACTTTCCTCTGAGACTCTGCTGCTCATTTCTGCTGATTCATGCTGCCAATCTCCTGTTCTACCACTTCCCAAAGGTATTCTACAGGATCCAGGTCTGGAGACGTGGGGGGGGGGGGGATTCAGACTCTGACCCTACCATCTGCTGCCTTCAACTGTCCAGTGTTGGTGCGTCTGTGTCTGCTGCAGCTTCAGGTTTCTGTTCTTGGTGACAGGAAGTGGAACCTGACGTGGTCTTCTGTTGTTGTAGTTCATCCACGTCAAGGTTGGTCATGATCAAAGTCACTGATATCACATTTTTCCTCATTCTGATGTTGTGAACATTAACTTAAGCTCCTGACCTGGATCTGCAGGATTTTATAACTTAATTCATATATATATATATATATATATATATATATATATAAATAATATTTTAAGTGCTCAGTGAGTGTACAGTATACTGATCAATATGCGGCATAGAAAATATTAACTGAAAGCACATCAACAATTTGTAGATCAAAAATGATTTTGCAGTCCCTAAAAGTGAAATGAACACAATGTTGCATCTATAGCATTTTGCTACATATGTACAATGACATGTAATGTTACTGTTTTTACAAAATGTCAGAAAACTAATGTTTGACATACAATATATTATACCACTATATATACCGCAATGAATGAGTAAATCTTATTTAATTATCTTATTTAATAAAAAAAAGAATAAATAAAGAAGCGAACTGCTATTATTAAACAAATATGTCAACTTTTGAGCAAAATAACTTTTTGGCCAATTTACAACACAGAAAAAAGATTGCTAACAGTTTAACCTTTGTGTCCATTTTTGTTTATATTTAGCAGATGGTAAAACTTTTCTTAAATTCCTTGAATATTATGTGTGTGTGTGTGTGTGTGTGTGTGTATATATATATATGTAAAGTAGTATAAAAACTAATGCAGACAAAGATACTAAATTGCATAATTGCGCCCTCAGATTATGGATGTTGTGAAGCACACTAGTCTGCTATGTTCCAACAAAATGTGCAACACTCTACAACAATCATAGAAAACTACTGTGCAATAATGTCTTCCCAACAACTGGCCATGCAGTGGAAAACAAATGATGAACAAGTCATGCTGTTCAGGTAAACAAAGCAGAAAGGAACTTAAATTGCTCTGGAGGAGGAGGAAAGACAAGACAGATGTATTTATAATTATAGTGAAATCTAGGCTGATTTGAAACCTGCAACACCACTGAATGTAATAATAAAGCCTGACAGGCAGCTTAACAAATGCTTTTGTGAGGCTAATGTGCTTAGCTATTTCAATATGAGGGCAGAGTGATAAATGCAACTAATGAGTCACAAATGTAAATGAGAAAAATCTTTTAAATATCTATTTTTGCTCAGATTTTCATTTGATTTTTGATACTCTTGCTGCATATACTGTAGTCGAATATATTGTTTAGCTTATTCAGATTTGACGGGTCATGTTTTTTTTTTAATCCCCCATTTTTTACTTTTCTCATTCCTAATTCAAGCTCATCCTGTTTGTCACTAACAGATTACACAGTAGCATATGTCACCCATATTTATGAAAACATTTAGAATCCCATTCATGGGAAAGTTGTCTCAGATTTCTGGACCCTACTGTATATGCAAAAAAACCTTAAAATTAAATGGTATTCATTAAAAAAAGACTGTGCTCCAAGGCTCAGTAAAATGGCATCTGAGCAATTTATAAACTTTGTTTAACCATTAATCAATTGTGTTCTACTTTAACTTGAGACATCATTTTATTTTCACTTGTTTATGCTCCTTTTTATTTTTCCCTTTGTTATGAAGCACTTTGGGTGCTATGGAGTATTACATTTAATGATGATTGAAAAAAGAATATGTGAGTATCATGGATCAGGCTCGTGGTTTTGTCAAATAACCGAAACCTAAATTTAAAGAAGCACCCAATATTCCTGCCCATTCAGTTTTTTTACTCGGTAATTTGTGGCAGGTAGGTTGTTCCATGTGATTTAGGCTGTCTCAATGTCTTCTGTCTCTTCATGTGATCCTAGACTGACTTCATAATGAGATAAGGGCTCTGTGGGGGCCAGACCACCTGTTTCTTCTTGTCTCTAAAGACAGTTCTTTATGACTCTGGCTGTATGTTTGGACTTGTTGTCCTACTTCAATCACACGCCTCCCTGATGGGATTGTGTGATGACCTTATCTAAAGTGCCTAAAATGTTTGCACAGTGGTGTATAGTGATAATTTTTAATAAATATTATATATATAATAAAAACAAGGGGGAATGTTGGAGAGAGAATGACAAGCAACAAGGTCGCAGTCAGACTCGACCCTGGGACATTGTGATTCATGGCCAGAATCTTGACTTCAGCCACAGAGCTGCCCTGTACAATGGTACTAACACTGATATTAAGTATAATTTATACTTGATCTGTTGGCAGGAAACATTTGAGCATATTTTGATGGACCTTTCTATGACTGAATGAGAGCTTTGATACTCAGTGTGCTGGCGAAGGAGACTGGCTAGGCGACTAAACTGAACTGTACCTCTGGAGTGAATCTGCTGCTCGAGGCAGGTCAAGCTGGCTGTGCTCCTAGTTCTAAGATGAGCAAGAGGAGCACCTGACAGCAGAGAGAGACATTTACAACACAACAGAGACACATGCAGAGGAAACACACAAGAGGGTTAGAGGTTCAGCATCCTCATTCAGTACTCTGTGTCAGCAATCAACACTTATCTGCAAATCAGTATCTTTGTGAATAGTGCAACTCATGCTTCACTTCAAGTACTCTCCCTTCTATTTCCTTATGTTCAGCATTATAACCAACATACCACAAGCCCATTCATTTTGTTTTTCTAGACCAGAAGAACTTGGTTAATGAGTTGCAGGTTTTGTGGTTAATTTTTGATTGATGCTATTTGTGTTGTTAGCACCTCTTAGTTAATATGGAAAATCAAGCAAACATTATAAAGGCTTGGAGCAAAGCAGCTCAAACCTCCTGTTATACCAACAACTCCTTATAACAAAGTAACCCATGAACCAAATTTCTCAAAGGAAGAATGCATACAGCCAAAGTACCAAACTAAAGCCCTACCCAGACACTTTATGGATATAATGTTATCAACAAATCCCTTGAAAAAATGAACATCAAATTAACAAATTAACTCTTTTTTAATACTCTCCAACTTCTCTACCCTGTGTGGGACTCCCAGCTCCAAGCTAAATAAATATTTCTGCTGAACATGAAAAATTTTAAAAACACTTATCAAATGTCAAGTTTCATTTTCTAAAAAGGCTCAGTAATTTAAATGTCTATAAAACAGGAGAAAATAGTGCATTTATTGGGGACTATTTTTTTTTTAATCCAAATTTGGTGCTCTGTGGGACAAAGTCAGAATAAATTGCAGTGTCTGTGTTCATAATAATGAAGGAACATCTCACCCAGTGCAACAGAGGGGCTGATTCATCTGAGTCACAAATACAGACACAATGTACTTAAGCTAATAACACACATACAACATGGGACATGGTGTCCATAAATAGAGATGCAATCATTCCTTTAGGCCTTCAGCTCTTACTCTGAGGTTCTTTGTCACCTTGAGTCATCTCAGCTGGACACCCACCTCTAGGGGAGATTAGCCACAGAACTACACCATCTCCATTTATAGACAGTTTGTCTGAATGTGGACGGATGAAGATCGAAGTGGTTCTAACCCTCACTTTCAGTTAGCTTTTGTTGATGTCATTAGTAGAGGGGTTCACATACTTTTTCCAGCTACCCTGTGAATGTTTGAATTATGTTTTCAGTATGGACAAGAACAACACAATGATGTGTGTTTTTAGTTAAAACAGATTGTCTTTGTTCATAATTATGCTTTAGATGAAGATCTGATCAAATCTGAAGACGAATTTATACATAAATGAAGATGATTCCAAAGAAGTTCACTTTCTTTTTCTTGCCACTGAATACCAGGCTTGGCTACACACACTATACCTGTTAGTGGGATACGTTAATTGCTGATTAAGCTGTGCACATTGAATTTGATGAAGAAAAGAAGAAAAATATAGAATATCACCTGATTTATAATTTATGCCAACAACAGTGTCTTTCAGTTTCTTTGAGTTGATAGATACACAAATAACAGACCGACGATCACATCAGATTTAACTGTGGGAATGTCATGCAGATTGTGTTGTCATGTTAACATGTTAGTTTTAACTGGTGCTGGTATTTTTCAACTATAAAGACAATAACAATAAAATATGAAACATACCAGCAGAAAGTATAAGAGACCACTTAAACTTCAATATTTGTTTGTTTCCTTTTGGTTTTCTGAAATAAATGTGTTTTCCAGGATGCCACATCTGGCCATTCAAAATATATTTTTAGTGTTTTTGTGAAGAAATTCTTCACTACCCTGTGATTTATTTGTGGTACTGTATGTAGCTGACACTCACTCTGTCCGAAGCTTGGTGGGTCAACTGAAGAGCCCATCCAGGATATGGGGGGTGAAGACAGGGGGCTCTCTTCCTCCTCATTACAGTAGTCAGCCATCCAGGAGCTCTTGGTGGTGTTGTATTGTTCTGGAAGAAGGGGATAAAAACATGTTCAACATTTCTGGCTTGTTTAGTCAAGTTTATCACTGTAACTAAAAACCAGTACTAATGATACACTGAGTGATTTGACTGAGCACTGTTCGATCAGCTGTTTAACCCATTCAGGTTTGTTTATTAGCAAAGAAGCACGTTCCACTTTTCACTCACCCAACAGGACAGAAGTGATGTTAACATCCAGTCTCTGCTTGGCTCGAATCCCCATCTTGAGGCGCGGCGGGTGGAGGCGGCCAGCAGCCTGCTGCTGCCAGGACAGGAAGCAGGGCCAAGGTTCGATGAAGGGCTCCCAGCCTGGCACACGCACAGACACAGATGTGCAGTAAGTTATAAAAACCTTTCGGTATTGTACCTTCCTGTACAATGTGGTTTCTTATTGTTCAGTAATTCCTTCTCATGTGGAGCAGTTGCATTACACTCAACCAAGGCTAAAACTGAGGGAGATGTAGTGTTCACAGGTTCTTTTATAACCTTGTTCATGCAGTTAGACTTAATTGGAAATCACAGATGTGATCTGTTGCAACCCCCAAGTGTACTCACTTGGGGGTTGTTCTTTGGCGACTGTATTTTCAATGTATGTATGACCTATATGTGGTATGTGTTTTATGCTGTATTTTAGATGTGGTGTGTTTGTGTGGCTGCTATCCTGGCCAGGCCTCTCTTGTAAAATAATTTCTTTTTCCTCTCAATAGAGGAAAAAAAATAGAATAAAATAAATAAATAAAAATGTAGCCTGTCTAACCTGTCTGTTGCAAATACTTCAACTTAAAAATAATACAATTATTTTTATTTTAACTTTCAATCATTTAACATTTTAGTGACATTCTACACAGGGGTGTACTTCTATTATATCCTGTAAGTTTGTCATACATAAAAAGCAACATTTCTGTTTTTTTATTTTTATCCATTGCAGTTTGCTTATAGGTATAATAAATCATATCATCTCATTTTCTCTCTGCACTTTGCTGTAGAACTGAGGTCATTAATAGGCGGTCTGGACCAGGACGCCTATCTGTCCAAACCTGGACCTATTACCTGTAAATTATTTTGATTTATTACACTTTGACACAGCATTTCTATGTTAACTAGAGCAGCTTTTTTTAGCCTTTATGGCACTGGCCAAATAATGCTACTCAGTGAATTATTGAACTCATATTAGTGAGTGAGGTACACACACACAGTAGAGAGACAAGACCATAGTTAGAAAAATAAGTGTGGACAGTGGGGGAGTCGGGTATAAGAGGGAAAGAAAGGTATTAATACTGTTCAGTTAAGATGTGTTAAACATAATCATGTTTGAGATTGTTCAGATGTGAAATGTAGTGAGAAGAAAAGAAGGAAAGGGAAAATTGAAGCTACGATTTTTATTTTATTTTTCTAAATCTAAGCACTTTAAGATGGACATTTTTCATTTTTCAAAAGCTCTGATATGTAGTTTTGACTTATCACAGCACGTATCCTTGAACTTTCCCCAAAATCGTGTCCATCTGGAACTCTTTGAATCTTAATTGAACACATTACCGTTTAAACTAATGTCAAAACGCACATTTTAAGACTTGTGTATAATACTGTATATCATCAAAACATTAAAGAAATGTTCTAATGCTGTAAGTAAATCTTTTTACCTGAAAACTCTCTGTTGTAGTAGTCTCCAGACAAGGTGAAGCTGGCGTTTCCTTCCTGGGTGGAACCAATGCGCTGTAGCACATAAAGCCCTGCAATAACAAACAGTCCGCAGATCACAATCTCAGGCTGAGATAAAAGATGGTCGTCCTTAACTTCCCCAATCTGCAATTATTTATTGATTTATTCAGTCCTTAAAGTCTGATTTTGGAGGATTTATTCCACTGACATACAAAAAGTGATTACATTTTTGTTTGTTTGTTCTTGGCTGGACCGCAACAGTGGGCCGGCACTATAATCAATCAATCAATCAATCAATCAATCAATCAATCAATCAATCAATCAATCAATCAATCAATCAATCAATCAATCAATCAATCAATCAATCAATCAAGTCAATCAGCCTGCCTGCCTGACTGACTGATCATATTTCCACTACTGGTCAGCTGAATGCCTCATCACTGAGTTGGGAGTTTCCGGTGCAAACAGGTTCTAATAGGGTGGTGATTATAGGTGCAGCTCATTGTCTCTAGATTTAACCTGGTACATGAGCAGACTGTGTATGGGTGCTGACCGGGGGCTCGGGGCTACACCTCTTGTTACAGGCAGGTAACATGTACATGTATCATTATTGCCTAAGAAGGCAGAGCTAAGTTAAGTGAAGAGATCATAAAAATCTCAAATCCCCCCCCAAAAAAATCTCATAACTTTATAAACTCAATCCTCCTCAGTTACCTCCATAACACTCCCAATCTCCAAATGGGAAAATGACTTGCCTCGCTCTCCCAACCCTGATTTCTAGATACAAATCTGTAAAAACACCTTGAGTACGACCCGTGGCCCTTTGCTGTCATCCTCTCTCTCCCTCTCTCTCTCTCTCTCTCTCTGACTTTCCTGTCTCTCTCACTGTAGCCATTCAAATAAAGGCAACAAATCCCCCCCAAAAAATTAATAATGATAATGATAAAAAGGAAACTTTTTGATTTTTATTATTTATTATTGAATTACTATGTGACAGAGATTACAGGGGGGTTGGGAAAAGGGGGAAATATTACACTTTCTACTCAACTACATTTATTTGGCAGCTTTAGTTAAACAAGCAAGATACCTACTGGACTCTTAACTTAACTCCCCCGACTGTCACTGTGGAATTTGAATCCTGGACAGCACGAAAGGCATTTCTGTCATATTATTCAAAAATGAGGCTTAACTAACCCTAACCCTAACCCTTAGATACTGCTATGACCACTTCTACATATTAAACAGAGGGTGTAAGGCATAATGATCTGCCTCTAATCAAAGTCTGGAGTTGAAGTAAATAAAGACTAAACTATTGTGCATCCAGATGGAGGCTGTGCTCTGTGTGAGAATCCAGGCTGTGGCTCTTTGCTGCATCTCTCTCTCTCTCTCTCTCTCTCTCTCTGTGGGAGGTTACATGCTGTGCCTTCTCTAGGTTTAAATAAAGCAACAATACATAAAAAAAAGGCCACTTTTAGCGAACACAAGAGCGGTGACTTCTAACTGAACATTTTCTTTTAGAAAATATGTATATCTGAGTGCGAAGAAAACAAATGTTCCCAATTTTCATATGTTTGATGATGCAGTTATATTTTACATAAAAGAGACTTACTAGAGAAGGTCAACTCAGCCAGCGGTATGTCACAGTCCAGACAGTCATCGATGAAACAGATGCAAACACTTTCAGCCCTCACCTCCACCCCAGACAGAGGAGCTGAGTGGCTGCTGGAGCCAGAGTCACCCCTGGCTCTGGGATGGCCTGCCATGTTCTCAGCATTCTCCAGGAGCCATGTGGCTGCCTGGTCCAGTTGACCTGAGGGACACATTATTCTGTCTTTATATAGATTTTCATTAAATAATAATCAAGACGCTGTGAGCTCTATAACCTACGGCATGCATGTGTGGAGAGCATTGTTAAAGGTCTCACTCACCTTTACAGTGGATCAGGGCTCTTTTGCAGTCATCTTTCCTGAAGCCAAGGTCCTGTAAACGGGTCAGCTGGCCCTCTGTGGAGACAAAAAACAACCACATAAATAACTTTTCTGAGAACAGTACGTCATCACTGTTACTAATCAGTGGCCTTACTATAAGATTACACAAATAAGAACAATTTCAAGCATTTCATGACTATGAAAGCCAATAATGTGTTAGCATGTCTTATAATACTTTCTGACTTCCTTACCCAACTCCACTTCTCATAGATATACAGTTGTACACAAAAGTTTGAGCACCCCTGGACAAATTCCATATTTTGTTAATTTTTTAAAAGTAAATCCAACTCCTGCAGCAAACAGACATTAAAAATGAGCTTTTATATTTAATTTGATGAACTTATATACACTTAATAACTGAACTTAATACAAAAACAAATAAACAGTAATTGTTTAATAAAGTTTAGGGACCCCTCTACTTGTAAAACACTCAGAGTTTCATTAACTCGTTAGGGTGCCCCAACTTATGTGCAAAACAAATCAACAAAACATGTATTTCGCCCATGAGTGCTAAAACTTTTGCATATCTGTGGCTCAGGAGGTAGAGCTGACATATGGTCCCTTTTTTGGGATGGAAAGCCTCTCCGTGTAGCTGTGTGTGTGTGTGTGTGTGTGTGTGTGTGTGTGTGTGTGTGTGTGTGTGTGTGTGTAACAAGTGCCAAGTTAACTTTTAGTTAACTAAGGCTAGAATAAAACGAACAAACATCAAGAAACTAAAATTTCATTAAATGTAAAATAAAAAGACAAAACCTTACATTGACATTGCTTTACATACCTATGAGGGCCTCAGTCTTTTGCCTGAAGCTATCTTTGGATGTAGCAGTGGGCTCAGTGCTGGATGTGGTGGAGGTGTCAGAGTCAGATGGCAGTGGAGCGCTGGAAGTTGGGATGGATTTGGCAATGGCCAAGAAGAGCTGAATGTCGTTGTATGACAGACGAATGTCCAGAGCAGGAAACTGAACCTTTAAGAGAACATGGACAATTAACATTTACATGTCAGAGTCAGTTTGTTAGTGATGGGGAGCACTAGCCATCATGTGAAAACAGCTGCATAATGTTTGCTGTAGTTTTGCTTTGTCAAAAGGAACCCAGACATGGGGTCTTCACACAGGCAGAATGTCAGGCATACAACAGGAGGAAACATTGTGAACATCTGGCCAAACAAATAGTCAAACATTTGGAGGCAGTAAGGGCTTGTGTTCTGACTGCTGTGGCCATATTATGAATTATTACAATGTTTCCATTTTGCGGTTTGTTTTTGCACATCTATTTTCTTTTCACTGGCTATTATTTTCATTTTAGAGGTTTAGTGATGAGGACTGGAGTGAGGAGGAGAGTTCAGACTCAAAAAGTCAATGTCAGCTGACACATCTGTCAGCAAGTGCACTCCAGGGAGGATGGGGGGATACCTGCAGACGCAGCCACTTCACAAACTTTATTTTGTGAATACAAACTAGATCTTGAATTTGTAAATAGAAGGCCTATGGGCTATAAACAGTAAGCAACATCTGAAATTACCCTCACTGATAATGAATAAAGAATTATAATGCAGCCTAATGAATCTCAACAGTACTGCCGACTGCTGTCCAGTCTAGTACACAAGCCAGACCGGTCTCTGTGAGAGCTTGTGCATCATCTCCAGGTAGAACAATTGTAAAAGACCTATGGCTGTTGATATTAAACAATAACAGAAAATAACAATCTAATGAATCTCAGAGCGAGACAGCGAGAGCGGCTGTTGACATGAAATGACGGCACACACATCTAATCTTACCACATCATATGTTTCATTCTGCAATGTGTTTGTTATAATACATATAGCTATAGTGTTGTATTTTAACAACACAGAAAAAACTGTCCATTTGGATAGGAGACCACACCAGAGACCACTGAGCAACTGGTCCAGACCACAAGGAGCATATACTGGTTGATGCCATGCACATGTTGCATATCTTAGTTTGGTTGATTGCTAACTCCTTACTTCGAGAAGTGGTGGGATGTCCTCCACATTGAAGGCATCGAGTAGACCTGAGCTGCTTTGATATGTGGGACTCCCACACAGCTCCACCTGAACATTGACAGGGTCGATTATGGACAGCGCTGTCTCCTGCTCACTGCCAAGCCGACATGAGAAAACCTGGGGGTGACAAGATACCTCTAAATTAAAGATAATAAAATTATAATCTGAATATTGGCAGTAGTTATTGCAGTGTGTACTAATCCCATGTTACATACAGAAAGTACAAGTACCAATGTGTACTGAGCTTCACTGGATACTGTTTCAGCCATTAAAGGTGGGGTGAGGTGGGGGGTGGGGGAGTTGCAAGTTGTAGCAAGAGACTGGGATTCTTTGATTAAGATTCCTAATTAATGTTAGCACTGGTAAAAGTATCAGTCTCAGAAGTAATATTTGACCACAAACTAGTGCTATGGCAGTGGGAGATGTCATTTCACCTCTATTCCTGCAAGGCTGCCAGAGAAAGGTCTATCTAGCAGACGGGGTTTGTAGGTGAGGACAGTGGTCCCTTTCAGAATGATGGCGTTGGTATCCAGACAGGACGAGTCCTCCACAACAACAAACTCAGTGCCTGAAGACCAGATGAAAATATAATTTTAAAAGACAAAACCAGTTAAATACATGGGACAGCTCATTTAAGGTTCATATCACACACAGGTTAATATGGTCAATCATCTATATTTCCTGGTTCAAAGAGTTTTGAAATATTTCGTCACAGAAATAGGTCCAAACACGCTGACCTGTGACGTTGATCTTGACCTCCAGACAGCGGTCCTGGGTGACCGGCACTGTTGACCTCTTGGTGACCACACCACTCTTGACTGTCTTTGGCATGACAGCCCCAGTGGTGTTGGTGTTGATCGTGCCCGAGTCGGGACTGTTGCTACTGGGCCATCGCTGACGACCCTCAGCACCACTTGTCCCCTTCTCCCCTGGCGTCCGCAGGAACTCTCGCACCAGCTGGAGCCAGTCAAAGATGAGTAAGACCCTAAGGTTGTTGAGGACCACCGTGAAGCAGGAGGAGTCACGTGTGGACCTGAAGGAAGGTGGACCACAGCTTAGTTGACCAACTCTTTACTATCTAAAATGACCTAAAATCTCTAGCTCAACCTATGTCTGGAAATGTTCCATGAAAGCTTGAAAATTCTTCAGTGATACCTGTAATGCAGTTCCAGCTGTAGTGACGCACGGTTAGAGCCTGTTTTAGAGGGCTGAAGGATGCAGTCAAAGACATTGGATTTTACCCCATCAGCTCTACCAGTACTTTTATTCAGCCCAGTGTACCGAGTGTCATATGCCAGCAGCGAGTGAGACACCAGGTTGACAGACTTGGATCCATTGGAGAAAGTCTCAAAGAGGAGCTTGGATTTCATAAAGTCAAACCTTTGCAAGAGAAACACAAACATAACATTAAAATAGCATCTTTTTTAACTTGACTGTAGATAAGTGTCTTTTTTACAACTCTCACTCAAGTCTATAAAAGGTTTCAGATGAACTAGCTATAAGATGTGAGAGGTGGTAATCTGCCCAAAACAGGTGGGTACTCTAAAGTTGCAACTAATTTTAGTTTCTCTCTTAAAGTGCAACTATAAGAAATCCCATGGGGAAATGCACTGTCCAATACTGACCATGTTCTAGTCAAAATGACTGTTTGATTAAGTGTTCTTAAAAAAAGAACTAGAAGTACAACAAACACTTTAAACCAGAGAGGGCACTGATACCCTAATTTTAAGGTTTTCAGAGTTAAGTTACTCTAAGTCCATCTCCTCAAACATACAGTTTTTGGCTGCGAGATCTTTGGTGCCTAAACACAGTGTGTCATGGTACTGGCATTACGACCTCCTGAATTTGTTGATGTGCAGGGCTTTGTGTCATGTGTATCATTTCTGTGGAATTTGTGACTTTATTTGCAACTATTAGAAATGCCCATACTAAGCTGGCATCTGGTATTCTGTAAGAAGTCAGAGCAAATTCTGGTTTTTCGTAACAATTTTTTCATTCCACAGCACATATGCATATGCATCATAAGCATATTTATAGATTTTGAAAAGAAATGCTAATCTAAATGGTTTTTAGTTTGTTTTTTTAATATTTAAAGATGGGAGAAGCTCACCTTGCTAATGAATGTTTGTGGTCAGTGGGGTTGGGGCTGTCCAAGAGCTCCAAACTGACATTCACCATGTCCACCAGGAATGTCAAGTTCGTGTAGACATCTCCACTTAACACCGTCTGAAGAGAGATACAACATCAGTATAAAAAACTACAAGTTTTATTTCATTCTTCCTGACCACCAGAGATGGTATGTAATATCTGGATATGCATTGTGTTGCATGTGCAGGAGGTCGAGACATAATACCAACAGTCACGTGTGACCTGGGTGACACAAGAAACCTGATAAAGGGGCCAGTCACCCAGCAGTCATCTCCTGTTCATCTTCTTGCCTATACACGCAGGTTGTGTATGCTCTTAGCATTACCTAGTATCGGTGCTTACCACGTATGCCAGTAGCCTTGTAACCTATCAATTGGAGCTATGTTTTATTGTCCTCCAGAGGCTACATAGCCAGTGCTCATTACCGCTGAGTGTTTTGTCTGTACTAAGACCCTAAAGCGTTGGACTTTTCCAGGAAAGTAGCCATCTTCATGTGGTGACACTAACACAATTGGATTTGGAGCTGAGTGTTTTCTCACTATATTGCTACATTGCTGGCCTCACAGAGCTACAGGTGCTCTGTAAGCCTCAGAGTTAACCCAAATTAAAGCCCTTTTTAATTTACAGCCTGGCAGCCCCCCCACTGCTGCTGCCACTGCAGCTTCAGAGCCACAGCTCCAGACCTACAATGAGAAGGATAGCCTAGCTATTTTACCCTCTGTTTGTGACCGACATGGAGAGGACGAATCTCTTCTCTGATAAGGAAGAAGGAGAGCAGGAGGAACCAGAAAGGGAGTCCCCCCCTGCCCTTTGTGACAGGTTCTTACGGGTCATGAGCAGATTCCCTGAAGGATGCTGAGGCAGACTGACCTTTCCAGAGTTAAGCAAGCCATTCAGATGGCCATATCTGGACAGTGGTCTCTTCACAACCATCTGCCTTCAGAATTCCAACGTCTGTGCCGTACACTGCCAAACTTCAGAGGTACTGATAGTATCTCCAGATCAAGCCCTTAGACCAGATGCCTGTTGCTCCCGCAGTGTAGGATCAATGATGACCTCCTTACCAAGAGCTATGATATAGCAGCTTGGATGGGACGTATCGGAAATTCTTTCTCCCACCTTGTCCTACAAGGTGGAGTTGATGCTTCAATGCAGAGTTGAGTGATGCTTTACTCAAGATATTTGCCTTCAGGACCACAGAACTTGGAAGACTGAGGTCCACTTTGACATCGGCTTGGCAACAAGTATGGCTCGCCCAGTCCCCCTTATTAGAGGAGTGTAGGAAGACATGTCACATGATGCTGTCATTACAAGCCAGATGTTTGGGCCTGCAGCCCAATAGGCCTTGGGTGCATAGTGTATAAGTAAATAAAATTCAGGTAACAGCGTAGGTTTGCTGACCTACGCTGGGCAACTTAGCCTACATGTGGACACACCAGCACACCTCCCCCTACAGCAGGCACGCAGGGGCATGCAGGAAATCTACTCCTGGGTCAGCCTGAGCCACTGGAACAGGCTGATCTCAGATGGCTGTCCGGTAAGACTGCCTTTCTCCTCGCTGTTGCATCTGCAAAGCATTGTAGTGAGCTACATACCCTCTTCGCTGCCATTGACTTTTTACACTGAAACTCAGATGAGTTTGGAGTTACCATCTGACCTGACATGGTCTATATGGGGCCCCTTTTTGCAGCTTTATTTTAACAGAACTTTAAAAATCGCTGATGTTGTTGTATGAGATCATAATGTTGGCAAAAAACAATTGAGAACATTTTGATTCCCCTGCAAATAAGTTTCAATCTATCTATATTCTATCTAAATTTGACAGAAAACAAACAATCAACAATGAAACCTAAGCAATATAAATAGGATATCATAATGAGCGGGCCAAAAAGGGCAGGTCAAGTGGATTTCATGACAGAAATAGCATTTGCTACAAAAATGTTGGCTGCAATAATCTGTTAAACTGGTTGGTTGAGTGTATGTGTAGTTGCATGCTTTCTTACATAGGTGCTGGGGTCCTGCAGGTTGTAGGGTCGCAGAAATTCTTCAACAGGCTCTCCCAGGTTGTTCTCCAGTAGCCCTCTGATCAACTGGTAGTGGTCCAGATCCAGACAGCAGTGGACTGACGACAGGTTGCCGTGGATGGACATGTCAGGTACTGCATGGCTCAGCTCCCTAATAAAAATCATAAACATAAACATGAGTCTGAATCGTGAGTATTGTCTTATACCAACACTGGGCAAATTCATACCTACTGCATTTTTTAGAGAAAACACTCTGCTAAGTAGTGTGATGCTGAAGTCAATGGTGGTAAAAATGAAAAGTAAGCCAAAAAGCTATATAATGTCAATAAACACTCCACATGTGGTATGAAAGTGGGCTCCTGCTGACCCTGACCTGCAGTACTTGCTTGTTTTATCTTTGTTTCTATTTCTTTTCTTCTTATGTTTATTGTTATGCTCCAAAACACCAAAGCAAATTCCTTAAAAACCTTTTTACATCATTCAAAACAGTGTTGATGCTCTTTTTCCCCTATACATTTCCTCCTGCACCCTCTCACAGAAATTAGCATTGGTTCAGAAGCACCAAACCCCCCTTGACTGGACTCATTGGACAAAGCAAATGTCTGTCTTCAAGCTAGAATGATGTTTTTCACTCACACTTTTACAGAGGCTCTTTCATACTCATTTGACAATTTAGCCACACATGATAAAAAGTGGGCTGCTTCATGGTTGGGTGAAAGAACTGTTGCTGTTTGAGGGCTAGCTATGGTCCACGGGCCACTGTTATACAATATAAAGTGAACATATACATTGTTACATGTTTCTAACATGTATTTTCTTTAGACACAGAGATACCACTAGGATAACAATAAAAAAAGATCAACAAGAGAAGCCTGAGCCATGGTCATCAATGTGATTTAATTGTAAAATGATCATAACTTTTGCCATCAATAAAATAATAAAAAGCAGGGCATACTTGTCCAGGTTGCGTTCCACCTTAAGCTTGAGGCGGCAGCAGTCTTTCAACAGGTTGTCTCCCGTGCGACGGACAGAGTACGAAGGAAAGATGAGGTCTGACGTTTCGGAAGGTTTACCACCACTTTCCCAGGGCTGACAGGGCAGACGCTCTGCAGCAAAGATATCCATTTCTTGTAGATCCAGTGCAATGCAGTCCAACAGGCACACATGGTCCTCTAATGGGGAAAAAACACACCAGGTGGCTTTTAAAGATAACTTTTTCTATGAAGTTTACAGTGGAGAGAAAACAGAGTACAAAAGAGTACAAGTGACAGGTGGACAACAGTCCACAAGAAATGTTTGGCTTTTTCTGGAACTTAGAAGAATATCAGTTGAAAGTCCATTTGGTCTTGGGCTTTATTTTGTTAAGTGAATTGTTCATGGTGATCCTAGGGGGTCAATGCTAAAACAAATAACATCCTTTAACTGCAACATAGTAAGTTTAAAGTAAACTTCAAAGCCTCTTATCATTACTGAGGTCCACCTTTTCAGGTGCCTCAGCTCTACCCCTATATATAGTACTTCCAGTACTTCCAGTACTGTATGTACATACAGTACTTCCAGTTCTATATGTGGAAGATACAGTGTATGGCTTTCTTTCAAACTTTGCATCGATACTAACCTAAGCTGTCAGGGCCATCTTCTTCTCTTCCTGTGTCTGGGGCTTGGGGCCTACCAAGGGTGAAACCTGTGGAGGAGGAGGAGCTGGACGGGGGGGTTCTAGGCTTCTCCTGCTCACTATGGCTTCCTGCAGCACCCTTGACACGCTCCTTTGTTAAGAAAAAGAAAGAAGAGACATACAGTTACATATCAAGTCCACTTAGCAATATGATCAATACATACATACAAAAACAGACCATTTCTTTTTAAAGAGTTCAAAGCACAACATTATTTACCAAGGGGTTTGATGTAGTTTTGATAGATACTAATGATTCTGTTTCAATGATTTGCTTTACTGTTGGAAAGAAGTTACCAATCCCTCTTCACTGAAAAGCATTTTCAACTTCTTAACAGTGGATAACAATGCTCAAACTCATGTGAATGACATGTGAGGGCTGGGCCATGTGGTTGTGACAGTGATGGGTAGAAAATGGGTATTTATGTTCCTACTATTTGATAAAAGTTTGATAAAGGCTCACTGCATCTCCATCTAAAAATAATAACTGATATTGGGCCATCATCTCCTGAGCCAGAAAAACCACACAGCAGTGACCTAGTCTAAAGGAAATACTTGAACTATTGTTATTTGTTGCATTTTTGAAAATTCTGATCGAATGGGTCAAACACCAAGAAACACAGATATTCTCAATGACAGCAACGTAAAATTTCAAAACACTTCCATTTCAATATCAAAGCAGATCAAAACAATACACCAACTTTTGCCATTAAGTTCTCTGATCAGTGTATACAGTATATGACTTAAGGTAGGGAAACATATTGAGATCTTTGAGTAAATTCTAATTCTAATTTGGGTGTCATGACTGAGTCAACCAAGATGCAAGGAGCATAGAAAGTATGAGCTGCTTTACCTGGTTTGGTTTTAAATCTGGGAACACTGAGTAAACTTGTCCCAGATGACCTGAGGGGTCTGGATGCTTAATGATGTACAATCAAATCAGAGATGCAGTTAGGCTCGAGATTTAATGCTTTATAGACAAGCCATTTTAAAAACTATCCTTTGACATACAAGAAGCTGGTCCAATGATTTAAGGACCAGCGTGATGTGCTCCACTTTCTTGATGTTAGTGAGCACCCTGGCAGCTCCTGGATGAGCAGCAGCTGTCTTTTACTAAGACCTGCGAAGACACAATTACAATAGTCCAGCCTGTTGAAAATTAACAAATGAAAAAGTATTTCTGCATCTTGTTTAGACAGAAAATCCATTCCTTCCCGCTATGTTTTAAGGTATTAGTAGGCTGATGTCCAAGTCCATAAATACACCAAGATTTCTGGCTTTTGAAGATTTGTAGATTTGAGTCTCATGAATTCAAGTTGAACACTGACTTTTAATCTTTCTTCTTTGGGGCCAAAAACAATGATATAGGTACCTCAATATCCTGCTCTTCCCCCTTTTATCAGGGGAATGAGGCAGGGCCCTTTATCTCCCATATTTGTCATCACTACTGAATTGCTGGCTACTTTAACAGAACTGGAACAACTAAGCAACTTTCATTATACACAAATGATTGCCTTCTATATATTTCGAACCTAATTTTGAAATTGCAAGCATTTTCAATATAACTTGGTCAATATTCAGGAAACAAGTTAAACTTGAATAAGAGTAAACTCATCCCCATTAACTCCATAGCAACACTTTCATCACGCTTTTTCACCTCTGAAGTCCTTATGATAGAAATATCTGGAGATCTCAATTACAAACTAATTTAAAGACACTCAAAATGAGATTCTCTCCTTTCCCAAAATGTGTCTTTTCAAAAGCAATGCCATCTGAAACATCACATTTATTGGTACACAGAAAGGCCGTTCTATTGATACAATACAAACACAATCAAGGAGCTTGCAAAGTTGGTGTATTCCTTTAAAGTAAACAATACATGCAATATTTGTTTTAGCAGAAAGCTCAGTTCATCACATAACCAACTGCAAACAGATAAACTGCAAACCAGGGGCTGCTTCATCAGAGTTTCCGAAACACAGGATCATTATGAATCTGAAACTGCATTGAAGTGCAGTTAACAGTGACACATGATGTCAAAGAAATCCTTAACATGTACTGGCAGCTGTCTATGGTGTGTTCATGGGACAGTTTCTGCTTCTTTAAAACTTGGTGTAGGATGAAAATTGAAAGGTAAAACACATCAAAGCAAAACCATTACATGTACCTTGTAATGGGATGGATCCTCGTATGAATTTGCATGTAGTATAAAATTCTTCATAAAAAACACAAGATGCATATGAAAGTCCAATAAGCTTGTGTTCTCCTGCCAAAACACACTAACCTTTCATCATTTGTCATTTTAGCAAAAAAATGTGTAAAAAATAGAATCAGCTAAATTAAAACAATTAAATCATAATCATAATTTATTGGTAAATTATTCAAGTAAGATTGATTGCAAAAGCTTAATATTCTTTGAGAGATTTTGTCAGGTTTCATCTGATGGCACAAGCTCAATACCCAAAACGTTGGACTTTTTTCCTTAATAACATTATATTTACACAATTGAATGGCTACACAACGCCAAAGACGTATAAAGATGTTGACAAGGTTTAGTTCTGGAACCATGCTTTACAATCTTCAGTAAACTATCTGCAATGGCGTATTAGTTGAGCATTTCACACCAGATTTAGATATGAAGCTACTAAAACTACTTTTTTTCAGGGAACCAAACTGGCATGTTAGTAGTAAATATACCAAGTAGCATAAAGTTATTATGAACTTTTAAAACTTGGGTAATAAATTTAATAAATTAATACAGTGTAATTAGTCAAAAGAAGAGGAAGAGAAAGGACAGTCAGCGAGCAATGTATGGATGGATGGATGAACAGGCAGCGTGACTCACCAGAGAAGGGAAAAAGGCATGTGCCATGGTGAGTTTCTCTACCTTGTCTCTGAGGGAAAAGGTTCCATGAGCCCCAGCAGGTAGGAAGCAGTTCTGCACCCTCAACTGGCCGAGGTTGGCCACAATGACCCTTGGTGACCGTGAGCTCTCTGGTATGAGAATAACTGGGGCCCCGGCCTCAATATCCAGCAAAACCCTGGATGCCCGCTGAGGATGATACCTCACCTGCACAGAGAGACAGAAGGTTAGATAAAGAAAGTGAAATTGATAGACAGAGTAGAGGAAAGAGTAGGAGAAAATTTAACTTAGACAATAAATTGAGTAGGCATCAGCTGAGAAATTTTTTTACATCAAAAATATTACTGTGTAATACATGTAAGACCTGTCTGCATTTTAGTTGAATATTATGGTAAAGACCCCCAGCACCGGTACTCACAGCTTGGCCCTCCATTGCAGCCCTCTGCCTGCCCAGGACATCCTGTAGCTGGGTGAAATGTTGGATGAAAGCCACCACCTCCGCCTGGAAGCGCTGGGTATGAACATACTGCACTGATGCCATTTGCAGAAACACCTTGATATCACATTCCCGCTCCAGGTAGGGATCAGGCTGGCCGTACCTGAACAGACCACAACAGAAAAGGTAACTAAAAAAAGACCAATTCTCCCAAGTTCTTTAGTATGGTGCAGAGTAATTGTCTGTTGAATCTTCTGTGATATATACTTATGGATGTTGAAAATAAGGGCCTCTCCTCCTCGTGTGGTGAAACGCTCACGGTAGAGATCACCATGTGGCGTCAAGTCACTCAGGGACAAACTTCCTAAACTACCTTGTAACTCCAGGTTTCCTTCTGAAATATTAGGCATAAAGTTTTATGTGAACATAAAATATCAGATTATCTTCAAGAACCTAAAAGAAAATTATGTTGCGTGGAGGGTTTGTTTTATCTAAGCAAGGTGAATTTATGAAGTTTTTCATACACACCTAACATTTCAAGATGAGCAGATAATTTGGACACACTAGCTCTGGCAAGCTCATTGAGTTTCTTGTTCAGTACAAGAGACAAAGAATGAACCTAAAAATGAAAACACAGACAAGTTTAGTCATGAAGCATTCACTTCAGAACTGACTCTTAAAGTTTCACTTAGACTGACAGAGAGAGAAAAATTAGAACATTTTCAGAGATACAATTTATACTATGGTGTCCCTGTTAAAGTGCAGGATAGCATATCACTCCATCTCAAGAGTGGACTGAAATCCAAATCCAAACAATCTTTTTAAAACGGTGTGGTAAACAAATTATTTTCCAATAACACAAAGCTACTGTTTCATTTAATTTCAATTATAAAGTTACAGTCATATAGGTGACATAAGGTGTCTGGGTTCTCTCCGGGTATTACAGCTTCCTCCCACAGTCCAAAGACATGTACAATAGGTTGAATGGCACCTCTAAAAGTGCCCATAGGTGTGAATGTAAGTGTGAGACTAGTTGTATGTCTCTATATGAATAACTGTTATATTGAGATATTTCACTCAAAAACCAAACTATCAACCTTCTATTGTGCTAGAGGAAAAGTCTGAGCATCACTAAAATCAGTAGCATTCATCCTCTGGGGACCATAAATGTCTCAAAAAAATGTAATCCATAACATAACAGATACAGTTATGTAATGGATGGACAGACCACACAGACTGACACTGCCATACCTGCAAGGCAATGCAGCTAGTGTAGCTAACAAATATAAAGAACACATAGCATATCATTTTTCATACAGTATATACATATATGTAATCTACATGAACATTACATTACACATACATGAACTACAGCCTACCAACTAGACTTAGTATTTGGAAAGCCCAGCCTAACTAGATGCACCAGGTCCATTGACCTACCTTTAAGTCCACTTTGGTGTTGACGGCCTCTGTTGTCTCCTCCTCATTGACGTCTGGCTCATACAGAGGGTGTCCTGATTGCAGTGATGAAGGGACCTTCACAGCATGATTATTGGCTGTGGAGCCAATACCAAAGAAGTCTAGGATGACTACCCACGTCTGCAGTGTAATCAAAACGTCCAGGCAGTTGAAGTCAATATCCACACTTCGTCCCACACTTCCATAGCGCGTTTTGAACTCTGGGTGGTTCTGGTCCACCAGCTGCACATTAATATGAACTAATGAATCATCAAAGTTTGGAGGTGGCTGAGGGGAAGGTGTATGGTGGGTAGGAGAGGGGGGTGGAGTGCTGGGACAGTCCGGGTCCCTCTTGGATTTGCGACTGCTAGCTGAAGGAGTGCTGGGATGCCTCTGGTAGAGCTTGAAGACGTTCTGGGCCTCTTCCATGTGAGCAGGCAGTGAGCGAGGCATATCTGGGTACAGGGCATTGGATGCTGATGGACAGCTTTGAGACAGGTATTCCTTTGGACTAAAGGTGGAGGGCTTGGGAGCTCCGCGAGACACCATCAAATGTTTGTACTTAGACTTAGGGTTCTGTTCCAAGAGGTCTTCCATTAGCAGCGAGCGCAGTGCCAGTTGGACTGCCAGTAAGTGAGGGTGGTCTCTGGTAAAGTCCCCCTCAAGATCTTGGAAGCGCAGACTGACTAAGCCCTGGGAGCCCTGGGTCAGGTCAGCACTTAGCTGGACCTGCAATTCTGCCACATGTAAGGTCATTTTCAGCTGAGTGAATGTGGGAGAGTGAAGAGCAGGTTTGTGAGACTGGAGAGGCATAGGAGAGGAAAACGATGAGTGGGAGAAGCCCATATAGGGAGGGTCCCTTGCAAATAGCCCTCCCTGGGGATCAGGAAAGCGATGAGGTCTTGTGGAGGAAGGAGTTGGTGGTGGGGGTGTGGGCGGTTGGCTGGGTGTGACACGTTGCTCCTCAATGAGGGACAAATTGTCCAGTGTCTGCAGGACTTGCTCATATACAGACTTGCACAGGAATACCTATCACCAGAGAATCACATATTGAAACCATTAATAAACACTTATTAACATTGTAAAATTGTTATGTAACGGCCCTGCACACCCACACAGATCACTTATTCTAGCTGATGAGACTTCTGCTCATATTGACTGTGGGTGGAGATATGCTGCATTATTAGATTACCAAACTCCATTCTCTAATAAGAATGATAAAGTTATAATTTGTCCTACCCTAATACTTGTAACAAAGTACAGCAAAATAAGGGCGCTGTCAGTCAAAGTCAAAGGCAACTACTGTACATCTAAATCTCCTTTGACTTGCATTGTAATCAACTGTACATACTTTTAATTCTCAGTCTCTGAGATCTTTATTTTAACTACAGTGAGAACCAGATTTATATTACAGACAGATCTTTACTCCTAACTTAACTCAGTATATTGTAGGAGGAAGCCCCGTTTTGCTGTTGATGCAAACGCAACACTTCCTCCATGTTTACGCATTGTCTTGATTAATTCCTGTCATGGCATTATTGCATCATACTCAATGTGTAGCTCTGCATATTTCCTTTCAACAGAGATATTGTTTTCACTCACTAAATAATTGCAGTTAATGTAAATGAAACGCAACAGTTTCTGCATAGATCATATTAAAAACCTTCCAGTAGCTCAGGGGAAATAATCTCTTTCTTGGCAGAATGTGTAAAACATTTGCAACAAGTGTTGACCTTCATTGACAATAGCTTCACTGTGATGGAAAGAACTGAGTGAGAAATGAGTGAATGAGGACAGTATTTCCATTAAAAAGAATAACTGAGAGCAACAGAGTATGAGATTACTGTTGTGGTGATGGAATTAGCGCTGCAGTTTACTGAATTGACTTATTACATTTGACGGTATTACAGTAAATCTAACGACCTCTCTGCATTTGTTACAAGGCCTTTATTGGGGAGTCATCTCTCTCTCAAATGGCATTGTGTTTGAGACACAATCATCATCTAAACTTATATATATATAGACTATGTATATACTTAGATATTTAGTCTTGTATACTTGAACAGTACCTGAACAGGGGTGACGAATTTTCCCTCAATTTTTAGCAACCCTGTGCTCCTGCAGGGCTCCTCTGTGGTAAGGAAGGTAAACTGAGAGGTGTCTTCGTCAACGGGAATTTTCTCCAGGGTGAACTTTATAGTGGTGTCTTTCAATATATGGAAGGCTGATAAAGAAATTGTAACATTGTATTACAAGCTGCATATAAATTGCATGTTTGAATTATTTTCATTACTACACACTATGTACCATTCAGAATACGACTATTCTTAACATTTAAAACTAATTCTCACCTGTTCCCTGGCTTAGGGATTCAAAAAAGTCATGACGTGTGAACTGTGGTTCATCACGACTGATGCTCCCATTGTGAGATGGTGACATGGTACCAGCACTATCCCGTCTGGCTGGCCTCTTCAAAACCAGATGACTCATATTGAGTGAATACAGCCGAATATCCTTGACAAACACCTGTAACCTCTCTCCATCTGAGTCTTGCCCAGTCACAAAATTCTGGATTGTTATTCTTCCCAGATGACCAACCAACAGCTCAGGGTGTCCAGGCTTACGGGGAATGGACACAACTGGTGATTCAACGCTGATATTAAGGGTGAGCTTCACCAAGAATGTGTCCAAGGTGGATTCAGGTTCCTCCATGGGAACATCCTCCTCATCTTCAAATGGATAAGCCCAGCTCTGACTCTGAGTTCGAGTTCTCCGTGAGGGAGTCTCGAACAGCGACACCATACCACTGTACTCTGCTGTCTTGGTGGCTAGAACTGTTGACACTTTGGTCGCAGCAGTTTTCAACATGGAGCGGAAATTGTCTTCTACCTCATTAGCAGACAGACTCAGCTCCTTCAAGAACTTAGCTGAGTGATTATAGTGCAAGGATGCCATTTGAAGCTGCAAGGAACAGTCTCCTTGGGTTTTTTCCATAAGGCGAAAATTTAAAGCTTCTGAGGGAGAATCTCCTGTGTCAGCAAGGAATGTTAGTCCGCCAAGGGTTGAGGAGTTGTCCTCAACACTGCCAATGCTGACCACAAACTGGCTTCGGCCTCCTTCCTGGGTCAGGTCCACCAACTGCATGGACCCAAGTGAACCACTGATGTCCAAACGACTGCCCATAGACACATTTACCTTGGTGCCAGTGATGCTTGCAGTGGCAATCTTCAGCCCTTTCTTCTCAGCAACCAGGACAGTGCCAGTGGACACAGTCCGAAGAAGAAGCAGGTTAAGGCGGTGGATCTCTACAGTCAGCTCTTTGTTCTGGTCATAAGTGGCTTGATACGTTCCCTCCTCTAGCTCACAGTAAGGTTGTGCATTATTTTGTTGCGCTGATGATGTCCACGTGCTTTCTTCTTTGGGGAAAGACTTCTGGAGGAATTTGAGTAGCTCCACCATGGTCTCAGGGTTGAGAATGATGTCCAGATTGTTGACTTGCATGCTTGTCACCTGGAGAGAGCTGTCAAGGTTCATGGAAGGGCAGTCTGAGCTCACAAACTGGTACTCAAGCTTAATTAGGGCCTCCTGGTCTTTGAAGAGGGAACTGAAGGGGGAGACTCTATCCACAGGCATACCAGAGGTTGACTCACTATGGTGGCCCTGATGTTCAGGAGATCTGCCATCAGGGGATGATACAGGGGACGAAGGCTGGCTCTCTCGGAGGCTGCCCGTGGGTATGTCAAAACTGAGATGCTTATGAGAAGCCACAAGAAGGTCGAAGTCTGAGCCATAAGTCTGTAATGTGTCCACCAGCAGAAGACCATGGACAGTCAGAGATACTTCAGCATCATAAGGCCGCTTGACAAAATGAGCATTGGTGCCAAATACCTTGAGAACAGATATGTAGCGGCCATCACTCTCTACACCAAGCTGCATGTAATTAATGTTGAACTCAGCTAATAGTAGACGGGATTCCACCAGGACTTCTCGTGTGTGCTGTTCTAAAGTCATCACACTCTGTGTCAGGTTCTTGGCTGAACCTTGCAGCTTCCAGGAGCTGTCCTCCCTCTGAAATATCTTGTCATGGCGAAGGGTAAGAGGGTCAGGAGACCTTATATTGGGGCCTCTCTCTTGACTTTTGTCCCCTTCACTCACAGCTGGGCTGGTTAGCCTAGCCAGGCAACTCCTAAGGGCAGTCATCTTCTCAAGGTTGATATGGACTTTGAGGTCTGGTAGAGCTCCTGACAGCACGGCCCCAGGGAGCTGGGGGTCTGATGTATAACGCAGTCTCTGCTCAAGCTGCAACAGCACATTAAACTTCTCCACCACATGAGTGGGGCCTACCTCACTCTCTTGAAGATGTTTCCAGTTGTCCTTAAAGCGACCAACCATTATCTGCAGGTCCTTAAAGGACAAAGAGTATTTTTCATAAAGCTTTCTGCTGTAGGCCTGTGTAATTTCGGGAGATATGAGGCTGGGATGTTCAGGGCTTTTATGTTGTGCTTTCAAAGGCACGTGCATTTCAGGTGGTGGAGACTCTGGCGGGGTGGCAAGGGGTGTTTGGTACTCATCGTCACTCATGTCATCCTTTTCAGGCTGCATTGAAGGGCTGGCCTTGTTGTCATCTTCAAAGAAAATGAATAGTGATGAGCTGACTTAGAAACCACATTAAATAAAAGAATGATGATATTTGGGTATGTCCTTTTATTTAAAAAATGGCTGATTGTTTTACCTTGGGAGTTTGTAAGGAGAATCCTGCCTAGATCAACAACAACTAGCATCGGGTCCTCTGACTGGAAGTCATCTGGAAAAATCACCTGGGGTGCACAGATGTCCAGTTTCATGGTCCAACGCTTACTGTTTTCCTATAAAGCAAACACATCAGCTGTATTTAGAAATGATCAAACGAACAATTATTACAAGTCACCATCCAGGGAATCTCTCTTACAATAAACTCTCCCACGAGTAGCTGATCAATGGTTTGTCGAATCTCTGCCTTAGTCTGCATCTTCAGCTTGTTGTACTGCCTCCTGGCAGCCTCTGCCACTCTCAGCTCCAGCTCTGACTGATAGCCAAAACCTGCAGATCAAAGAAATTTTTAAAATACAATAATCTAAGTTAGAGGACTATCATTGTGTCTGCAGTGTTGTTCATTGATTCCTTTTGTTAATTGTTGGAATTGGTTTTTTAACTCATATATAATAACATGTATGTACACTTACAGCATAAAAGCAAGTTTCAGTACTTGCCTGAGGTGTGAACTCTTCCTTTATAGAAGAATTCAGCAACTTTTTTGATCGCTTGTGGGTTGTAGACAATGTTCAGTGGACTCGTGCTCACTTCCAGTCTTCTCTCAAACTTACACCTTGCAGGGTTGCGCTCATAAATCATCTCAAACACTGGTGATGATGAGCACTCTGCACTGCATCCTGACAAAACAAAAACAAAACAAAAAATGTATCTATTACGAGACTAACTTTTTGGTCAATGATGGTGGGAGTATGGTGCCTTGCTATTCATACTGCCACCACAATCTGATTCTTGTTACATCTTTACTCTACAGAGATATTGAACTGGCATTTTGTATTAGTGACCCCAGAGGCAGGAATTGTCATTACACCATACAATATGAAAATGTTAATGATTAGGACTGCCCCCTACATGATGATGATTTGAATCACCAGTCCACGATTACTCTGCAGGGGTTCTGGACTGTACTTAAACAGGGCAGAGGCCAAGTTACACTACAGTAAGGTTTAAGTAGTGATGAAAAAGAGTCAAAAATAATCTTGAGTATTTTTAAAAATATCTATAGACAATAAAAGTCAGAAACCACACACACATAAATGAAGAAACAGTTTCATGTTGCGTGAACTTGCTGACATTGTTAGAAATGCCATTTGGCAGTCCAGAAATATGGATAAACTTGAAAGTTTATTTATACACAATTATATAAAGACATATAGAAAATAATATTAGTACTGACAAAAAGTAGTCATGAGGTTACAAGATCATTCAAAGTGTTATTTAATTTTGTTAAACTGAGAAAATACTCTTAAATCAATTCTTAAAAGCAAAAAACATAAGTCTTACCAAAAGTACTGCTGGGATGGCCAGATGGCTGATTAGTGGTAACAACAACTTTGTCCTACAAGAGATTAAAATTATTACGTGCTACAGCACACATTAGAAAATAAGGAGGATCTCCAATTCACTTTCTCAAACTTTTGTTCACATAATGAACCTGCTGCCCACCTCTGTTCACTACCTTACCATTTTGGGAGACACCAGGACAGGGAAGATGGTGCCCTGAGTGGTCAAGTCTCTCAGGACCAAACAACCCAGTTTAACAGACAGCAGGGAGGACTCTGAGCGAGGGAGAGACTCCACAATCACCTTCACACCTGTGGAAACATGGTCACAGTAAATTAAACCACAAACCACAAAATTGTGGTGGATGGTAGAAATTAAGCTGTATGGACTGGCGAGAAGAATATGAAGAGAATCGTGGAGTGCACACAAAGTTCTGGAAAGGAGAATGTTTTTAAAGACATACATGGAGAATTGAAAGCTCAGTTGCCCAAGTTGATAAATGTGAAGCTTTGGCAACTAACTAAATGGTTTAACATTTGGAGAGCACTGAACTGTCGCACTGCTGGATCAACCATAGCTGAGATGGGTAGCTGCATAAGAGTTAGTTGGCTATTCCTCTAAACAACATCCTCTCTGTTGTCCATGATACTGAAGACATTGCACAGGAAGAGAGAGACATTAGAAAGGAGTTCTTCTATGACTCCAGGATTGTTGCTATTGTAACTATAGAAAAAAGATATGTAGATCGGTTAATTCCACATGAGGATAACATTTAAGGACAGGTAGACAAAGTGTTGAACATAGACAACTTTGACCTGGCCTTGTTTAAGAGAGAAATGGGAGGGCCAGAGTGGGTCTCGGAGTGAGTTGGGGAGGCCAGAGCACTGCAAGATTGTGTGACCAAAATGAGAAAACACCATTGCAAAAGATGCAGGAGAGGGGATGCCTCCCTCCTTGCAAATCTCATTAAAAAATGGCAAAATAGAATTGTGGGTGTGTCTCGCTAGGCCAAAAGGACAGAGACTAGAGAGCAACTAGTGAACTTGGAGGGGGAATTGCCTGAACCCCATAGCCTTCCCTCCTGCTCAGTCGCCAAACCATCATGTCCAACAGTTACCTCTAGAGCTGATACTCTCATGCCTCTGCATCTCCAAGAGTACCCCCTACCAGTGAAAAGCATGGACCCATGGAGGCATGCCAGGCCAAACCAGATGAATTACAGAGAGTGGAGTAACAATACCAGAGTCACAAAGTCATGGGACAAATATCAACCTACTCAAAGACTGTTTCACATGATAGTTAAGAAGTCCCTCCCACTGCCAGTACAGAAGTCGTCAGAATTAGTTGCAGGGTTGAATGCTCCCTCGTTTCCTATGTATCAAGAACATGTGATACATCATGTGGAACAGCATAGGGGGAAGGAAGCTGAGGCTAAGAACAACTCTAAAGCCATTCAGCTACAGCTCTAAAAGATGCAGCTGGGTGAATATTTACAAAGACAAGAAAGATGCAAGCTGTAGTAATCCCACCAGGGCACCACTGGCTCAAAATCCATTACACAAGCAGTGGGTTCCCAAATGGGTGTTCAGGGGACGGTAGCTCCACAAGCTCCGCCCATACTTACCAAGGAACCAACCAGGCCTGCCTTATTCCTAGAAGATTTCAAGGCCCTCCTCGCCCTGGACCCCGAGAGCTGCCACCTCGGGGAAATCTCCAGCCATGACCTTCAATGGCGTCCTCCACAACCAAGGCAACGCATTTAGCAGCCAGAACTGATCCTTCCAACAATGTCAATTTAGGAAGCACAGGTGATTGTGAATCAGTTTCAGCTGCTTTGGTGCAAATGAAAGTGACAGGTGCAATGGAGAGGCAAAAGCAAGACAACCCCCAAAATGGGAATTTTGCATGTGGTGGCCACAGACAATTGGTCTCTCCTTCCTGACTGATTCTACTCTAGTTTTGTGTTTTGCTAGTGTCCTTGTCACTACTGGTAGCATGAGGTGGTACCTGTAGCCCAATCAGGTTCCACCAAGTGGCAAACTACCTTTGAAGCCTCGAGTTTACCTTAATCAAAGATCCTCTATACAGAGATACCACATTACAGGCAGTGCGCCAATGGTATGAAATAGGACACAGTTCCAGTCTCCTAAGTGGGCGTTGTCCCCCAACCCCTCCATCAAGCAAAGGCAACTGGCATGAAATGTGACAGTAGCTAATATTAAAATCTATCCCTGTCTAGACTTACTTCTCTGCATCCTTTGGGAAAGAAAAGACAAATCCATTTTCTTGTTATTACAGCCTGTTGCTGCACAAAGCTCAGGCATTTTTAACACAAATTTATGGACTAATTGTTCCTGTCAAAAGAATACAAGATACAACACGGATACAGTACAAATTTGTGCCTTTTTTGCCGCTGTTTTTTATCTGCTAACTACCTCTGATCAGCCCAGTAAAAGGTCATTTCAGTTTAATAGGCTAATAATCTATTTTAGCAACTGTTAAGCAATGAAACAAGTTTTATTTAAGTTTTAAAGTTTAATCCATGGTTTCACGTAAGTCAATCCAAAAATAACTCTGGTCCATCTAAACATCTGGTTATCGGTTGGCAAACGATGTCGGCAGTTGACAGATTTCACGAGAGTATAGCACTGAGACAGAGGCAGGTCTCGAATAAAATGAATTTTCTCCTGATCTGTTCATCTGAAAAAAGTCATTCTGATGTCAGAATGTTCTGAAGACGTGTGGCTTGTGAAAAATGGGTCCAATATTTGTTTCGGTAACTATGGAGCGAAATAATCTGTCACTATCTGTGATCGCGTTCACTTCGCCCATTGGAATGAATACAATCCTAAAGGGGTGGGGAGGTGCAGAAACCCACGTGACACAGATACAGAGAATAATCGGAAATGAAGTGTCTCCATTTCTCTACTGTCTCTGGCTTAATGGACGTTACCATCTTGTTTTTTTGGAGCCAGAAGAAACCATATTTGGATGAGAGGGTGGAGCTGGGGAGGAGTGAGGGGTGGATCTGACCTGTGTCCTCGAGGACACTAAGTACGCCCACCTGCATCGGCAACCTGCAATACGCTCCTGGCTGAGCCGTGCAAAGATGCTGCTAACACGGGTTAGCTTTCACAATTCAAGGTAAACTTTATAACTAACTGTTAAATTAGTCTTAGAAGCTAACTGCATACATCCACATTTGGCAAATGTCATATATGTGAGTAACTAGTAATGTTATTGTACTTGAAGTTAGCATGTTTGCTAACGTAAAACTGTAAAACCACAGTGTAAAACGTATACTAACCTTGTGTTTTAATTTGGTTCTGCAGAACATGAACAGACTTCAGAACAGCCTCTCCCTAAAACTGTGAGTCTGCAACATCTAAACTGTGTTACACACAAAGACTGATGATGAATAACGGCTCCTTGACTTTTTGCACCTTATCTCCATCACTTACAGTCAACCTGTCTTATGCAAACTTGTCTTGTGACAGTGAAGTTCACCCGTACCTTCATCCACAACTGTATTCTATTTTTGTCAGTTACAATTGCTTGTAAATTGCACACATTACTTAATTCATCCATTTATTACATTATTTTGTAAACCTCTCCAGGGTTGTAAATTGTTGAAATTAATGTAGTTTTAAAGTGAAATATAGTTTTTAATGAAGCTTTGCTTTGTTGATGGTTTTTATGGAGTGTGTCTGGTATGAATTTATGAGAATTGGCAGGCATTATTTCATTTATATATATATATATAAATAAATATAAATATTATACACATTTGGGTGTCAAAACTAAAATAAACAAGACCATAAAAAGGATTGTTTTCAGGAAACAGATCCACAAAAGGGAACAAGATCGTCCCAAGACCCAGGGACCCAGGACAAGACGAGATAACAAATGACTGGAGGGAGAGGGAGAGAGGGAGAGAGAGGGAGAGAGACAGAGAGAGAGAGAGAGAGAGAGAGAGAGAGAGAGAGAGAGAGAGAGAGAGAGAGAGAGAGAGAGAGAGAGAGAGAGAGAGAGAGAGAGAGAGAGAGAGAGAGAGATAGATAGATAGATAGATAGATAGTGAGATAGATAGATCCTCCTCCTCCTTAGGTGCATTTGTGCGTAGAAATGTGGTAGTTCAGCGGTTGAAAAATGTAGTGCAAAAGGAAAGTGGTGTTTTCATGGGAAAGTAAACCGCTAAAAAGATTCTATATGAAGCTACATTTAAACGGATATTGAATTGTTTTGAGGGGTGTTTTTAAAAGTGTCTAAAACCTGTTTTTTCTCGTGGCCCCACATAGCTCTGCTAGTCTGCCAGGTGCTGCCTGGTCAGCTTTCCTAACTGGGGGTGTGCTGATCATAATCTACTGCAGGTAATGTACCGACTATTCATGAGTATCTCAAACAATCCCGTGTCAAAAAACCCCAACTATCCCTTTAACTTAAATAACCCTGCAACATGTTTCCAACACTACCTCTTCGTACCTGAGAATTCCAACTGGATGACCCCACTCTCAACCAGTGCGTCCCCCCTCCTGTCCTGGTGGAAGAGTGTGACTCCGCCCTTCTCCAGTAAGAACTCCAGCCGGGCAAACAGGTGATCTCGTCTGGTGAAGGTGTTCAGTGTGTGAGAGTCCTCCAACGGGTCGAATAAGTCTTCTGTCTCTGCTGGACAAGCAAATCATCAGGATCAGCAGTCAGCGCAGGAATAATATTCCATCTAACACAAAACACTACTAAAGATAATACAAAACATAAAAACCTAATTTATTATACAGGACTCCAGACTAGACCACCATCACAGAAAATGTAATTCTAATAAAACCAATTGTGTGGTACCAACATCTACTGCAGCTTATAAAAAGATTAAAGACAGATGTTAAATGTCAGCCCATCTCTAGCACCAGACAGAAGTCCCTCACCTAGAATATCCCAGGAGGATGGACTTGGCAGGAGCTCTTCAGGCCTGTTTGGGTCCTGGGAATCTCCATACCAGCCTCCCCAGCCCGGGAACCAAGACTGCAGGTACTGTATCATTCCTGAGCTCCCACTCTTAGGGATGGATGTGGTGTCTGCATAGGGCTGGTGGTCACTGCTGGGCTCTCGCACAATCTAGAAAAGGAGACAGAGAACAGAAAACACATGCTGAAACTATGACAAAGATACATCTGGTACATCAGTGTGATGATTGATTGTGTGTTTTGTGAGTTCACAAACAGTTGAAACTGAGGTGGAGTTAACAGGACTTTAATCTAAGGTAGACGGGGATTTCTCTTCTTACAAAGTCCGCAAAAGCAACTGATGTGTTGAAATCTTAATTTCATACAATACTGTATACCCATATGAATCATGTAACGTTACCTCTGCGATCTCTTCCTGTTTTCGAGACCAGTCATGGACAATTTCTCTGAGACTCTGCAGCTCCTCTAACGTCTGCTCCTCTTCCACTCGCGCCACTTCACTCTAGATGACAAAGACAAGCATCAGTTCGGTAATGTGTGTTCAATTAGTGTGTTACAGTGTGTGAAAAAACTAATTTAACTGAGGCCAGTTTGCTTACTTGGGCAGACAGAAATGAAGAAAACATGAAGGGTAAAGCTGGATAATGAGGTTAGTGTGGCAACCTGTAAGCTGCCAGTATGCTTCCTTATAGGTTCTTGTCAGGTGGTCAAACGTCTTCAGAAACCCTGTGCCCACACCTGTAACCTTCCCAAACCAACAATCTCACACTCACACCCAAGTCACTCTGTGACTGGTCAGCTGTGCAGCCTGAATTTCTCTCTCTAGCTGTCTTTCTACATTCAACTACTTTTTACTATTCACATGTACAACTGAGTGCAACACTACAGTTATCTCTGTATGTAAACAGTATTGTGTATCCCCCGTCTATGGTGGCCAGCTCTTTACTTTGTCTTCCCGTGTTACTAATCAGCTCAACTATAAACACTTTGATTTATAGCACGGTCGCACAACATATCATATATAACCCAGCCCTTAGTGTAAATCATCAAGTAAATCCTTACAATCTTAAATCAGATCATTTTATGAATTCTATTATAAAATGAAGGGAATATGCGGGACAATATAATGTCAATATTTGTTAGTTTTTGTTTAGATTATATTTAAAGATATGAATAATACAGTCACTTAAATGGCTGTTTATACATCATGTATGTGTTCCCTTGCAGTACCTCTTCCTGAGGACTCAGTGAGACGGCTCTGAGCCTTCTGAAGTAGAGGCTGGTGTAGGTCTGGGCATCTCGAGCTCGCTGCAGGGCAAAGCCCCAGTTGCACCGCTGCCGCTGCTCCCTGATCTCACTCAGGTTGGCCTGGATGGCAAAGATCCACCACTGACGACAGCTGCAGGGAAACACATTGTTTCATGTTCCAAGGTTTTTTACAAAAACAATATATGTAATGATGTGAAATGTGAAAAAAAACTGAAGTGTTTGAACTTACTTCCCAGAAATGGGGACTTTAGGTCTCCATTTTCGGTAAAGCATCTCTCTCTCCCGGCGGTCTAGCTCTTTAAGGAACGCCATGATCTGCTGGTACTGTACCTAAGGGACAACAAACACACACACACACACACACACACACACAATCACTGCTCTGTCTGAATGCTTCTGTTACACAAGCTAATGATCAGACACAGGCTGTGGTTTAGAGATACTGTATTTGAAATTAAATTGTGCCGTAAAATTAAACAGTCGGTTCAGTACTTTTATTTGGAACTGGGATGAGTCTGGCTAGACTTATAAAGCCACAGGAAAGAGTTGGTCAGCTCTTGTCAGTGTCAGTTCCTGTCAGTTAGGCTTTACCAACTGGCCTCACAGCTATGCTACATTGCTGACTGGATTAAAAATGACAGTGAATCTGAAAATCTAAAAACTTCTCAAGTTAATCAGTCCTTATTAAGTAGTCTCCTGTTTACTTCTAAACAAAGGATGATTAAAACTTTTATTGGTGACAATATAGTAACATTAAACAATGACAACTATTAAAGCCTGGCAGAATATAAGAAGATTGGAAGGGACAACTGTCCTTCCTTTTGCCAGTACGGGGCAACATAGATTTCTCTCCTGGTACCACAGATAGGGGCTGTGAGTTGTGTGACAGTAAAGGCATTATTACTATTGGACATTTTTATGAAAAGAGAGTACTACTTTCATTTGATCAAATATGTAAGAAATTTAGAAATTTGTTTTTTAAGATATTTCCAGGCACCAAGTTCTTTAAATAATGGCTTTTGTCATCAGACTTCTCCACTAGAGAATATAGTCCGTGTGGGCAAGAAGAAAGGCATTCTGGGGCTTGGGTGTATTTCTATGTATCCATACTTTCTGTGCAAGACCAAATATCTGAAATAAAAGGGTTAGACTGCAAACCTCAAAAAAATAGCTGGTGGCATGAGGTTATTTTTGATATAATACCTATGTAATATTTGACATAAAGCTCCAAGTATATGATTAAGGTATTCTATAAGATTTTGGTCCCCATTCCTAGAATACATTGGTACTACTGCTGGGCAATTAACCGAGAAAGTAGAACCTTTCACTGACTGAATCTTGCTCATGTCGGTTAATTCGGTTAATACTCCCCGATGCATGCGTTCATGAACTGTCCCCTTAAAAAAATACTACGTCATGTTAAGTCACATGCCTCCGCCCCATCCAACTAACGTTAGTCCGCAATCACTAAAAGCGAAGCTGGTGATGTGGATGACACGAGCACAAACACTGAGCCTCAACCTGAGCAGCTCATGTGGGAGAAAAATGCATTGGTTGTAGTATATAAATTCTTCAGCTACAATATTATATTTGTACTATGATGTTAATTGTACTTTGTAATAACTGTACAAGTCCATATTTTTTGTAATCATAACTTGTAAGTTAAGGTGCCCCTGCAAGACCCAGCCAAGGAGGGAAAAGGTGTATGAATGTGTAAAAATAGGATAAATGTTGAGGAAAACAGGAAAACGATTAACAATGTGTTTCTGGTCACATTTGCTCACAGATGTCCTTGGTCGGCAGGTGAGAGATAGGACTATGTTATCACTCATAATGCTTTTCAATAATATACTCATATTATATAGTGTGCAGAAAAAGAAGAAAATTCACTTGTGCATATGTGAGTTCCAAAATGACAACTATGTGACAGTTGATGACTAAGCATATGTGACATTTGGGGGTTTCATTTCTGGCACCAGCTAAATTGGTGTCTGGTCAGCTGAGGCCTAACGCCTCAGACTCCAGAGGACAAACAGGTTTTCTGCTAATGACTAAGTAATGGAACCACCAACTGTAGAGTTTGTCCAAATTTGTTAAAGCTAAATTATGTGAAAATTAAAGTTGCTGTCCTGAGATACTTTAAGTGCACAAGGATGAGTGGAGTTCTGAGAAACATGATCCCATGATGCCAGACCTCCCAGTTTGAGAATAACAATTCTTCGTCTGGATCATCGTCACCTAGGCTTGGGAAGGTTGTGAGGTGAACTGAACAGAACATAGAAAATTAAAAATATAATCCTTCTTTGTGCTGCAGCCACGTGGGCCTAGCAACAGTCTCACAGATACACCCCCAAATGGTTGTTACATAAGGTCGGTTGTTTCCTTTGTCTTATTGGATTGAATGTAGAGTGTTAACTTGATAGGTGTCACCGATAGCAACCGTGAGGGTGCGTATACTGTGCTCCAATCTGTCCTACTGAACTGTTACCAGGTGCAGCTTTAAAATCAGACAAGATGATTACTAATGCATAACTGATTTCCTTTTGTTTGTTAATGTTTAATCTATTGGTTTGTTTTTGTGTTTTTGTGCTGCATGTGGGGAGGATGGACCTATAAAAATTGCACTGTAAAGAACAAGCACTGTAGACATGATCTAGGATCAATACAACCACACAGTCAAACTAATAAAAAGTCCTTCTAGTTACATGTATAGTGCTTTCAAGGTAGGTCTCATCAGACCTGCCTTGCCCTTTCTTGTTTTGTTTTATTTTTCCTTATATTCCCTGTTATACCTTTGATCAGTAACCATACAAATAAAAACTGGTAAAAACACTGTGGAGGGATGGAATCACCTCTACTATAATCACATCTCAATCTCACATGGTAAATTCTGTATATATACTACAGTACATACCAAACACTTTCACTTTTTCATATTAATACTATTTTCATTCACCAATTACTTCTGATTCTACTGTCATTTTTGTGTGCTGATAAGTTATTGTCATTAAATGCAATTCAGATGATTTAAAAGGAAAAGTTCACATTTTTTCAAGAAAGCATTCACAGTCCATTATGTATATCCTAAAGTTCAGCTGAAGCAAATACTGTATGAGAATTCACCAGTCTGAGTTAAACCCAAGTGTATCCATGAAATCACAAAGAGGGGATTTCATATTGAAAAGATTGGAACATCAGCCTCAAAGCACCATGTTAACTTCAGAATGTATTTAGAAAATATTTTTGTACTGTAATGTATACACACCTGTGACAAGCGTAATGACATGGGCTCCAGCTGAACCTGGCCCTCAATCCGTGGGGTGTGTCGGGACCTCAGAGGCTCTTTGGAAGCGTTTCTTCTGAGCAGCACGGAGGCACACACTGGTTCAAAGATGTATTGATGTTCACGGCTCTGCATACACCGGGTCATTGCATCCTATACAGTTACAAAAGTAATCAGACAAGTCATATGGAATTGTATTTCTTTACATCTGATTTGGTTTTGCATCATCACAGTGCGCCATTTGTGAGAATTTCTTCACCAACCAGCTTGCATTTTGTGCTTCATGATATAATCCATTACTGAAAATCACAACGTATAGTAAGATGAGCCACTGAATTGAAAAATGTACCTTAACCAACATTGTGACTCTTTCATAATGTTTAAATTGAATTAATTAAGTTCCTTTACTATCCACACGTCATTGTCAGTTATCACTGGATGCTGTGTTGTGTGTCTCAAGTAGCAGGAATGTCTTTTTTTCTGGTGTTTGTACAATTCAGTTTGGTTAGGTATAATTTATGGTAGAGCTTGTCTTAAAGAAAAGTGACATGGAAAACTCAGGGTGCCGTCCAGAACTAAGGTCTAATTCTCTGTAACCAATGAGATGGCTCCTAACTGTTGAAGGTCACCACATGCCTGACCTGGATCTGATTTGCAGGCAGCTTTCCCAGCATTTCACACTCTGTGTCCCAGTAGACACAGAAGTCTTCAATCTCCAGCTGCTTTTGTCGGAGGGACTTTTGGACCTGCAAATACAAAGAAAACTCCTGTTAACCTGAAATGCAAAGACCCATGGCAGTCCTGAATTACTGGAGGCTGTCAAGTACCATATAAAGATCTCACAATTACAACATACAGTTCTCATAAATGTCAGATTCCAAGACGTCCTTACAAGAAAAAAATTCTTTGGGTTAAGCAATGTGCTTCCTGATTACAAACCTAATGCATGCATTACAGAAAAGAGAGGTCTTTGACCTATAACCAAACCAGTAGTCCCGCTATGTACACTAATGTTTAAATACCACTAATCCACTACAAACTTTAAAAATAAGGAATGAAGTGTAATTTTACATCATTACTGTTACAGTCACTTTGAGTGAAAACTTACCGACTCCTTAGAGGGATTCTGAGCAGAAATATTGTTGATGCAAACCCCAAAGGAAAAGGGTTTCTCTGGGTTGGAGAAGTCATCCTCAAATCTAAGATGTACATCTTGAATATTCAGCTACATACAAGAAGGAAAAAAAGTTAAATCTGTGCCTCAGGGTCAAATAATAAAAACTACCTGATTACTTTAGGCAGGCTGACCGCAGTGTCAAGACAGCAATGTGGAAATTCTTTGTCCTGATATCTGGAAGGTATTTACTTAATTAGGTATTCTTCTTTTATTGAGTGTTTGTACGTGTTAAAACCTTGTTGTTCCACATGTTGTGCATAATTGTAGTGTATCATATATGGCTGCTTGATTACAAGCAAAACCTGTTTCATTGCTATTATGGGCACCTGGGCCCATATTCACAAATCATCTTAAGGCTAAAAGTAGCTCCTAACTTGCCGATTTAGGAGAAACTGCTAAAAAATAGCGCTAAATGTATTACCTAAGTCTAGGAGAAGTTGGAGGGAAGACATGGCTTCTCACACAGATGGCTAATAGGTTTAGTTAGGTAGTCTATGACAGCTGAGTTTTTTTAAATTCTTATCATTTTTTTTTTTTTATAGTAAAATTAAATTCTCCCAGGTCGACACAAACCTCATCATACAGATGCATTTTGGAGAATGCCCTACTTTTGTAAAAAGCATCTAATCTGTTCTTATTTCATTTGTAATTGTTAAAGACTGTTTCTCATCAACCTGCAAGCGAGCTCATCCATGAGAGCTGATGTCAACCACAGTAACAGAATCGTACTCTTAACTCAGAAGTTTTTGCTTTTCCTTAGTAAAAGTTGGTCTGAGCAGCTTTGTGAAGATGATTTAGGTGAAAACCTTTAGTGCAACTTAGGAGTACTCTTAGTGGTAAGATAAAATGCTTTGTGAATACGGGCCCTGAGTATTGCTTTAATAGAGACTTGAAAAACTGTGAACCTATCCTTTAAACCCAACGCATGCTGCTACTATTTCATATTTTGCTTAACTTTCTTTTGTTTCATGGCCCTCACTACATTCACCCACCATTCTCACTTACTTACTAAGATGTGTACACACCAAGTTCTTTTGCTATTCTGTTTTGTATGTACTCTGCAAAACTGATAGATAAAAATACATGTGATGTTTATGATAAAGTCCCAGCTATAGTATCTAATATTGGATAACTCACCTCAATGTTTTCCACAATCCTGGTGACTACTGAGGCAGTGGCAGAGTACCAGTAGGACTCTCCTCTCTGTTCACACTCACTCTGGAGGAGCCGTCAACAACAACAAAGAGTGTTAAAGATAAAAGTGCTTGGTAGAGAAAAGTATAGGTTTGACACATTAAAACAGGTGAAGGACGCAATGAACATACATCAGGACTAGAAGACCAAGCCACAAAGTTCAGTTCCATTATCTGACTCAGACTCCCTGATAATTCTGGCATGCAAACTGGCACTCTTTTTTTCTAAGGTTTAAAATCACCAAATCAAAACACCAGAGAATAACAGTTGAATTGAAGAAGTGACATGCAGCATCAAAAATTATGTTGAACATGTCAATAAGTCTGTAGCTACTCTAGTGTTCATGTGGGTCTCCAATGCTCATTAGAGACTAGAAAACTAAATGGAAGAAATATTATTATTATTTTTAAATTAACCATTGATGGGACAAGTGAAAAGCACATTTTATCTCTAGTGTTGATCTACCTACTTTGAATTTTTCTTCGAGAGCCTTAAGGAGACGTTTTTTGCGCTCTCTCTCCTCCTCTCTCTCCTTCTCTCCATCATACTCCTGCAGCTGGGTGGGGCCGATGATCAGGTTGAGCTGGGACATGGAGATGACCCATGGGTCACTGTGAGGCCGGTAGAAAGGGATCTGGAGAGTAATCTTTCCAATGAAGCCTGGTGAAAGACAAGATGATGTTTGCATCATAGTGAAGGAAATACAGACTGAAGCTGAAAAAATAAACTGAATTTTGAATATATGTAGATAAATTCTGACTATATCAAGAGCATGTAAGTCAGTTTTGATGAAACAAGATGAAAATGATGTATTTCTGAGCTAAATAAGAGATTTGTAAATCTTCTGAAGATGTCATGGATAATCATGTGCGTTATGGCCTTTGTTTTAAACCATGCTACTTGTCATTCATTGCTAGTGATAATGCTGGAAATAAATGTTTCTAAACTGCATTTTAGGAGCATTCCACCCAATTTTACACACAAAGATCAGTTATCATTATGAGGAGTACTCTGAAGGTCTCCATCACTGTCCATGGAGCTTTCAAAGTTTAAAAAAAAAAACAGCTAAACTTGGTCTTGACTCTTTAAGTTTTTAACAGAGAGCCAGTGCTACAAACTGGAGGAGCTGGGCATTAAAGAGACAGGGGGCTAATAAAAGACACTAATGATTTGCATTATGAGAAATGTAGAAGGAGCAGGAGATCAGAAAATCCTGGCATCACTTTTTTGATCTCTCCTCTTTGTCTCTCACTCATAGGGTTGCGTAACATGCCCCACTGTAGTATATATATATATATATATATATATATATATATATATATATATTAATGGCATTCTATGAGAAATGAGCAAAACATGATGACACATGTCAAATCAAAGGCTATGAGATTGAAACTTGGTGAACAGCTTCCCCATACTTCAGTGCTTCACCTACATACAAACGGTAGCAATGTGACCAATACTTTTACACCTATGTTTTTCTTATATTTTCATGTCCATTGCTTTAACCTCAATTAAAAAATTTTTTCTTTTTTTATGCATTAGTCACAAAAGCAACAGCAGCAGATGAAGCAATCACGTGTGCATGTATAAACAAGTCAAAGAGTCCAAACGCAGAAATTACCCCTTACATCTAGAACCACAATATAATGACCTCCAAAAGTTACAGATAAATGCTGGAGAATATGACTAGTTAGGGTTCCTTCCATTTGCCTCCAGAAGTCCTCAATTGTCTCTGGAACTTGTTTCTCTTTTGCAGATCAAACTCCCTGACTTTCTCTTCAAAGGCATCTCTCAAAACTCCCTCAGACTCATTTCTTTTCGGTAGTGAATGCAGGTATGTAAAATAAAGAACGCTGCTCCTCCACCATTACATTAGAGCACATGTAACCAAACAGGAAAATCCTGATTCAGGGTTAGACTGTCAGCAATGTAGAGCAGTGTAACTATAAAAAGTCAAGAGAGAAACACCAAGCTGAGACTTTTTTATTATTCTGGCATCTAAAGAACAGTGGCTTGTGGTGGGAAAATATCTTAATCTATAGGTTTTGTCATTTGGACTAAACAGTCTTTAAAAACATGTCCGTCTGACAATGTAATTTTAAAATAGACATATTGTTTAGCAATTACCAAAGCACAAGATTTGTCAATCAGTTGCACAACTCCTCGCAAACATACAGTACCCTGCTTTATTCACCATAAAATGTTTGGCTGTCTTCAATTTTCAGTAAAAATGCAAAACACAGTAAATGTGCTGATTCAACAACTCAAAATGAAATAAGCTTCTCTGTTGATGGTGGTGAAATTAAACTATATGTGCAAACAATATCAGTGCCATGTCCAATATTGACTAATGACATCATGGCCCCTATCACGGTTAGATGTAATGTTGTAATGTTACTAAAGATTATTGTTGGAAAAATTGTGATACTTTATGATAAACATAACCATCTTGAAGGGAAACAGTATTATCCTGAATAGAACTTTTTAATATTGTGTTTACTTTTAAGACAGGAGTTGTCAGAGAGGAGCGCAGTGACAAACATTAGCTATGATAAGGCATGAATCGAGTCTCTATTGTGTCTGTCTCATTTAAGCAAAAATGTGAGGTCACTCTCATATATTCTGTGTATAAATTCTGTGTGAATATTGCATTCTTTGAACATTTGCACTGTGAGCTCTTGTGTGTAACTTGTTCCCTTGCTGCAAGAATAAATATCCTACTCTTGTGAATTTTCAGACGGTGTTCCTGAGTTTATTTGATAATTTACTTAACAATTATCATTGCTATCCATCAGCAAAAAGCAACAAGAACAAAAAAAATTAACTTAAGCATACAGTTCTTGAACAAGTAATCTGTGGGATATACATGGACCAATCAAAAAGGATTGCTTGGTTCTAGTTTTTTCGAGTTATGTGTGGTAAGTTTGTGAGGTCAGTAAATCAATGGCCCTGTTCGGACCTGCATTAATATGCATTGTCAGTGATCCGATAACAAGAGGTCAGCTCTAAGTTCATCAGTTCACACCTGGATTTAAAATGTCTCAGTGACCACTTGTGATCGGATCTCACTGCTTTATGTGCAAACAAACAGGTATGCGTTGATGTTTTCAGCCAATCTGACATACGGGTCCACTGTCAATCTGTTTGTGTGTGTGTGTGTGTGTGTGTGTGTGTGTGTGTGTGTGTGTGTGTGTGTGAGAGAGTGAGATAGAGAGGGAGAGAGAAAGCAGCATTTGTGTTCACACAGCCAAAAGAATGTGGCCACCTCTGAATGTGGTCTGAGTGATTGGATCTAGAAAGAGCCTCAATGTGTCTCAGGCGTCCTCACACCTGAACTTAGAGCTGTCCACTGGTGATCAGATCACCTGAGACTGATGTTCATACCAGGTCTGAAACGGGGCAATGTGTCTCACCTGCTTTGACTTCAAATGGCAGATCAAACTCTCGGAGGGCATCCTTCCTCAGGGGGAGGTTCTCCAGCTCCACTGCACCTGAGGAATGACACGAAACAGACAGTCTGTCAATGCTGGGTTGCCTCACTTTCCTAATAAGTGCTGATGATCTCAATTAAAATTTAAATTAAAATTGACTGTTTGTTTCACTGTGACTGAATTGTTGTCCAATGCAACAGACCACGCCACTACTTTTAAATGTCTTAATATAGTTCACACAATAACAACACATATATACTGTCAGGTGTAACAATCATTTTGTCGAGCCATTGATAACAATAAAGGAAGGCTAAAAACACCTCTCTGTATACAGTTCAACAGCACCGCAAACTACAGCGTCCACAGTGACAAAACAGCTGAATCAGCACCTCTCCAAGACAGTTTCAGCACAACCTTAACATTAGAACCTTCATGAAGGAGTCATAAGATTTCTTTCAGAACTGTTGTATCAGACTGCATTCATTTTAGTGGTGTGTCACTCTTGTTTTAGTGTACATATCAATTCTTAGGGGCATTTTCTTCTCATGTCACCCTTGCACAAACTTTACACTCAAGTTCTACTGTGAAACTGATAAAGCTCAGTTTCAAGTCGAAGTAGACAGCAAGTAGTGTAGTCCAACACTGTTATAGTTCAGGTTGCAGCGAATATTGGAGCCTGAGTCTCAGGTCTAACACTGAAGAACAAGAATCAGAATCAGGTTTATTGCCAAGTAGGTTTTCACACACAGGGTGTTTGGTGTTTTGGTGCATAACAATAAGCATAGTAAGAAGAAAAAGTATAAAGAAAGATAAAGCCAAGCAAATCAATTTGCATATACTTGAAAGTCAACAAAGCTCTCACTGTGACTTAATACAGTTTAGACTTTTCAAATTGATCTGCACTTTCATCTGTAGTAATACGTAATTACCTCATACACAACAATAAAGAAGAAATCATGTTCACTTTGACAGATTACTTAGAGGGAGGGGAAGAATGAAAACACATTCCCACATGCAGAACACTGCAGTGTGCTTCGTAAAAAATAATTAGCAGTAATTTTAAGTGACCAGAAAAATAGAGACATGTGTAATTACCTTTCAGAAGGGCGATGGAGAGCTGATCTGTGTTCAGGTTGCTGACATATTTGCCCAGGTATGTGTTTAGCACCCAGGCAACAAGGCCCTCCAACATTCTGATAGGTCAGGGATGCTGAGAGCTACACCAAGGTGTGGGAGGAAACTGTGATGATGAAAAACACCCTGTTGATTGTAACCCTGACAGGGGAGGTGTACAATGTATATACAAGTAATATAATAAACATAGGATACAGGATATAGGACACAAATTTTATTCATCTATTTACATATAGCAGTAAACTGCCAAGTTGATCACAACTCGGTCTTCATTAAGCTAAATCCTGTCCTCCTGCAGAGGAGATCTATAATTTGCCAAACTCCGTTCTAAAATGTAAAAAGTTAATTTGTTCATAGCCACAAGTTAGTACAAGCTTCAGTGTGGTATTAAAGACTTTTCAAGAATTGTTAGTCTGTTGATAAACTGCAGACAGGGCCTGATAAAACGTTAGGCTTACACTGCACATTACCGCTTTCAGGTGATACTGGCATTGGGAATATTCCCATTCCTAATACTGACTGAGGGGTCTAAAACTCCAGTCTAGTTCTATAAGTTACGTGCCTATGCCATACATTCAGACATGGCCACGCTGATTAAGTTTGGGGATAGAACCCAAAGTGAAAGTGTCCGAGGTCGTGTCTTCAATGACAGCTAGCGGTAATGTAAGTTACAGAATTAGTTAAAGCAGCGACAGTTTCTAATCACAGTCGATGGATTACTCAAGGCTGCCATCTTATCTGACGTTGGCACCGTGACAGTAACTATAACACTCAACTAAAGTTAGATGTTAACAAAGCAGCACCATAACTCCACCTAACTACAGCTACCATTAACTCAGCGTTAATGTAATGCACCAAAGGCAGTGCTATTGACTCACCGTTTCAGACACGTCCGTTTATCGACCCAGCTTGGCTGAGTCCATGTCGCTGCCAGCCTAACGCCACTGTCAGAAGGTGGTCATGTCGTGTCAAAACCACTCAGGACAGGACTCACGGTAAAGGGACGGTTAGCGTTTTATGAACCGCATACTGGAGACTGCCACGCATTAACTAACACATATTATCTAAACGAGGACTAAGTAGAAATGACAATGAACCTACTTAAGAGTTGTCACCATCAGCAAGCAGCACAAAACTGGTTGTGGTGACGGACAGGGCAAGGTTGTGATCCTAGTTAGCTAGCCAATTAGCTACAACTAGCATGCGAAGGGTGTCCAGTCAAAAACAGGCAGCCGACTGTATCACACTCAAAGACAAAAGTAACCGGGTTCGTTTTCACAGTAAACACAGTTAATCCTTCCAGAATAAATGGATTAATACTATATTTTAAAATTAGAGAGTTATGTGTTGCTGCTTCGTAAATAAACACACTTCCTAATACCGTTGAGCTTCCAACGCATACTTCCTGTCATGTGACAAAAACAAACCATTCCTCTCGTTTTGCGTTTGGTTTAAAACCGGGGACTGCGAATTGAAATGTTCTGCTGATATTTCCTACTATCCAACGTACAGCTGCACCAGCTGAAAAGTAATGTAATTTATTCATTTATTATTTATCTTTTAAAAGCCTAAAATAGGGCTGCGTAGTAATTTGGTGAGGTAGCCTACGTACGTAGGTGCCTAGCCTACCTACGTACATATTTTTTCTAGCTGATAGCGGTGAGCGTATTTCCCCGGTGTATTTGTCATTTGGCGAAAGCGGTTGTGAGCAGCACCGTTGTTAGCATCTAACTCTGACTCTTGACAAGGGACAAAATAAACAGTCCAGGAACACAACACGAGGACTTCCGGTGTGCCGAGTTCTGCCTGCCCGCCGAGAAATGCATGTTAGTTTTTTTTTACTTAGTTACTTAGTTACTAAGTTTATTGTCCCCAAGGGGAAATTCATTTTCACAGATCTGTACAGAGAACGCCAACATATGCACATTGCACATAATCACACAACAGTGTTTGTTTGTTTGTTTGTTTGTTTGTTTGTTTTTCCTTTATTGTAAACTTCAAATTTACAAACTGTAAGACAATTATGGAATTTTTAGAAACAATGTAGTAAAAACAAAAACACCATAAGAGACATATACACAGACACAATAAATTCAGTACAAAAACAGCAACAAACATTAAAATAGATTAATCAGAGTAAATCATAAATTAATTATTAAAAATAATGAAATAAAATAAAATAAATGACTAAAACTAAAACTGTTAAAACTTACATATTAAGGCACTTCATTGAGGTCAATTTCTAGTAATACTTAAAGATATTTGGCATGTTTGAATTTCATTAATTTCAGACCCATAGTATAGAGTTAAATTGCATTATAATAGCACATGGAGATGGGTGGGGTCTTCATAAATTTAGCCTTATGGATAAAGAAATTGGTTAAAATGAGCAAAAATAATTCTTATCTATAGTAATAATTGCTGCGGTTTTTGCTACTTAACCATTCCATGAATTGTTTCCAGAACTGGGTATGAGACAAAGAGATGCTCTGTTGTTTCAATATCACCTTTATAGAAAACACATTAATTTACCTCCAAGTCAACTCTTAGTCTTATAAATGCACTGGAAGGGTAGAAATCATTAATTATTTTGTAGTGGATTTCTTTTGTTTTGGGTGGAACTGGGTATTTGAAAGAAATTGTTCTCAGTCTGAATATTTTATTTTGGTCAAGCAAATTCATAACATTGTTTCTACAACACTCAGCAGGGTATAAATCATTTGTTAGAGTAGATCTTATGAATTTGTTTGAACACTTTTCACTATTTATAGAAAGTGTGGGAAGATGAGATGTGGATATATTTTGCTAAGATAAGGAATGAATTGGGTATGGCACTGATAAGAGATTTAAATTCTTTGAGGTTGCATTCAAAGTCCTATTTACAACAAAAAATATTGTAAGGTAATACATCTCCATTTGCATCTAACAGGTCCATCACACAGCAAATATTCCTAAGCATTCAGTTCCTATTAAACAAAGACTTCCTTTTGTGAAGCACATATCTGTTCTTCCATAATGGTGTATTATGACATATGAAGTTGTGATTGTGAAATAATTTCCACAAAAGTAAAACCTGTTGGTGATATTTAGAAAACTTAACAGGCAATTTGGTGACATTGTAATCACATTTTAAGATAAATTTGATCTTTTCAAATACAGTTTTAGGGAATATGTGCCAGATACTGCCAGAGGATGTAACACATTTAACAAATTCCATTCGTACATTCAAAGTCAATTGCTTTTACCCCACCTTCAGAGAGGACTTTAACAGTGATTGCTTTTTTAATATAGTGAGTTCAGTTCCTCCATATAAAATTAAAGTCAAGTTGGTTCAGAGATTTAACAAAGTCTGAACTAAGTGCTAATGAAGATGCAGGGTGAACATCTCTAGATATGCTTTCCATTTTGGTAAGATAGGTCCGACCAAAAATGGATAATCTCTTTGTAACCAAGCAGTGAGTTTGCATATACAGTCATCTGGCCAACTTTGTTTCTCAAGTTAGGCAGCTCACATTCCTTCAAATCTTTTGTTACATAAACACCTAAGGATTTCACCTGAGTTTGACAGGTAGATCATAAATTATATTCTGTGCATGTTCCTGAATAGACAGGAGTTCATATTTTTGAATGTTGAGAAATAGTCCAGAGGCCCTGGAAAAGAGTTCAATGTTCTGTATGCCAACATGAACCTGATGTTCATCCTTCAGAAGCAGGGTAGTATCATCCAAAGAGGCTCTGTTCCAAACACATTAAGTTTTTTCAAGTTCTCCAAGTTCTCACAGTTGTTTATATAGTTCATTATAGCCAGCATTTCTGCTGCTAAAATGAACTGCCCTGGACTTGCTTCATACATTGTCCAGATTAATTAATCAATTACCCCTGAGCAAGACTTAAGAGTTATTAGAACACTGGTAAGTCAACTATGGTTGTTCTAACCATTATCAAGTAACAGAAAAATCAGTACATTGTTTTTCAGTGGTAGAGTTCTATCCCAGGGTGTTTGCAGCAAGAGGGGAATTGATTGTACCCCTTGTGCGTTCGCACACAGTGTGTGGTTGCCTTAGTTTATGTCTGATATAGTGGTAACCTCACATTTTTCTCAGTGGTGAGGTCAATTTATTTTTGATACACCATTGTGGTGCTATTTATGTTGTCTTCATCCCCTGTTCGCAGCTGGATAATCAGACGGTGGAGTTCTTGAGTTTGTTATTGTATTTGAAACGCCATTGTGGTGCTATTTATGTTGGTCTTAATCCCTGTTCGCAGTGGGTATTTGATTTTTGAAGAAAAGATGGAAGCTGCCCACTTGTGTTGTTTCTGCCACATGGCTGTGGATCCCCGTGATGGCCATCGAGAATGCTCCCCACTGCTTGGGGGTGGCACATCTGATAGAGCAGGGGTTTTCAAAGTGTGGGATAGTGGGCCTCCCCTAAGAGAACTCAAAAGTAGCCGCGCCCCCACACTATTATTACTTTTATTACTGTTATTGATGTTGCTTTGTATGTTCCACGCAGGCTTAAAAAAAGGTTTCAAGAATAAATGTCATACACATCTTTATTTTTTTTTACATGTTTGTATGTTCTTGAACATTGATTTTGAATACATTTAAACATCTTTTTGTTAAAAAAAAAAAAACTTATTCACTTAAAAAAAATAAATTATAATTTATTTTCACTCATCCGACGTTATCCCACATCAACGCTGAAACACTGCACACAACACATTTGCTCACCTCGATTTTAGTGGGAACAGTGAGTCTGTGTCTTTGATGCACACAGGCGGTTGATGCGGGGATGCGCTGTAGAAAGGAATAAACGCAGATCATCCTCTACCTGCAGCCGTGACCGGTACTTGCTTTTAATCGTATGTGTATGGTATGATGCCTCGGTTGCCTTGGTATTTACAGTACCAAATGTCTGGATGTCTTTCTTCTGGGACTGCAATTCATTAAGCTTCCTATCAAAAAACTCCCACGGCTTGGTTGTTAAATTGTGGTGCTTAGTTTCAATGTGGCGCCGGGGTTGACATGGTCGCATAATGTCGTTAGCTAGCACCTCTTTGCAAATAACACACTGTGGCAGCGGAGCATCGTCAGGACCAATGCATGAAAAACCAAACGTTAAATAATCAGGGTCATACTTCCTCCGTTTTCTGCTCACCTCTGTGCCCACTCTCACTTTCACCTGAGGCACTAAAAATCGATCCATTTGCTGTAGTTAGCTAACCAGATGATACACTTTTTTTCCTTTCTTTTCGCGCCTCCCCTTAAGTCCTCTGGCGCCCCCCTGGGGAGGCGCGCCTCACACTTTGAAAACCGCTGTGATAGAGGATATTGAGAATCCTTGCAATGGACCGGCTGAACTCCATCTGGAGGAACATATTCCTCAGGCGAAGTACTTGCAGCAGTCTGCACGTGGTAAAGCAGCAGCTCATCGTCCACCTACTCAGGGATGGGTGAACAGACATGTCTCTAAAAGGAGCAAGAAGCGCAGACAAGAGCACTAATCTGATTATGCTCAAGGGCGGGGCTCTGGACAGTCAGCTCGTAGAGAGCTGCTTAGTCCATCGGCGGCTGCAGATGACCCACCACAGCAGGATGATACTCAGGGGAAGATTCGGGCGGCTATTCAAAATCTCTCAGACAGACTGGGTAGGATTGAGGCTCAGCGTCCGGCTCCTGGCACAGTGCCTGAGCATCTTGGGCCAAGTTTGGCCTCCCAGGATGAGTTTCCTTCCTATTAGGGTGAGAAGTCAAATCCACCTGATGTCCTCTCCGTATATGCACAGAGTCTGTTCCAGCAGCTGCAGACTACCTGCAGATGCTTAGGAAGGCATGGAACAATCCAGCAGCTACAACACAATTTAATGCGGGGTGTTGCAAGCTGACAAGGTCTCAATATGCGTCTGAGACTGGGCTAGCTGATATGCCCGTGGTCGAGAGAGAAATGGCGGCTTTGACATCACTTGGCCCAGAACTTGGCTATTGTTCTGGCAGCTATTAGGAAGACTGCCAACCCTGAGAATCAACATACTATGAACATGATTGACTTGGCCCTTATAGCCCATGCCCAGCTCACAAGGGACATTGAGGTGGCCATGTCATCAGCCATGCTGGCGTGTAAACAGATCTGGCTAGCACAGACATTGTTGCCAGAGAACATCAGGAAAGACCTTACTAACATGGCGGTGGTGCCGGGCAGTGTTTCATTCAGACTCTCAGAGCTTATTGGAGAAGGCTGAGGAGTGTCATTTCACAAGGGAAGGTGTTCAGCGCACTTTCAGCAGAGCAGGGGTTTCTGGGTATAGGTCTAGGGGCCCTCAGCCCCCACACCAGACATCATGGTCCCGCAACTTTAGCGGACAACAGTACAGAGTTTGTTGCCTCTGGTAGTGGTGCTAAACAACCACCACAGCGTCAGCAAGGGTGCCTGCCACGCTTGTACTCTAAAGAGACACGGTAGAGAAAGCACCCCCCAATAGGTCCAGGACCTCAGGTCCATCTTAGATCTGAGGCCACTAAATGCGTTCATAAAGGTGTTACATTTCAAAATGTTAAACACCAGACAAATTCTGCAGTCAATCCAGAGAGGGGAGTGGTTCACTTCCCTGGATTTAAAAGACGCTTACTTTCATGTACGCATCTGCAAAGACCACAGACCGTTCCTAAGGTTCGCCTGGGCCTATCAATTGAAGGTCCTTCCAATCGGCCCCTCTTTCACCAAGAGTGTACATTGGCTCTGTCTCCTCTACAAGTGTCCGGTCTGAAGATCCTACCCTATTTGAACAACTGGCTGATCTGCGCTCCAAGTCGCAGTCAGGCACACTTGGAGGGTTGTTAGCCATGTACAAGCCTTGGGGTTCAAGGTAAACATGAAAAAGCGCAACCTAGAACTCCCAGACAGTTAATCAAACAATTGAGATCAGTTCATTTCGAGTTGGCTTCTTAAGAGGGGGACATAGATCTAGGGACACTGTGTCCATTAAGGGTGTTGAGGGCTTACTTGGCACGCACTCAATCTGTACGGCACGCACATTCCCTGTTGTTTCAGCTATGGTAGCTGTAAACTGGGCCTTGCTGTGTCTAAACAACGCCTGTCACACTGGGTGGTAGACACCATTTCCCACGCTTACCACAGGCAGAACATTCCTGTCCCTGGTAGTCTAGTGGCACACTCTACTAGGTGTATGGCCACCTCCTGGGCTGCTTTGAGAGGGGTACTGTAACCAAGGTTAGATAATCTGTGCATTTTGAAATGCTCCGTGCGGTTATTTTGAAAGGATTGTTTCCTCTGCCAGCGTCTACTTCCTGTTTCTTTTATTAGCCTTTTGCATGTCGAGATGCTGACTCGGTCGACCAATCGGGTGTCAGCTCCCGCCTGGTTGACCTCCGCGCGTGGGGTTTACCTTTTTCTCGAGCAGCGAGCAACCATCAAGACAGGCAACACGTGAAACAATGAAAGAAAAACTATAAAAGTTGATTAAAGTTGATAAAAACCTGCTGGATAACTTCACCACGATCCGTGAAAAAAACGCATTGGTGAGAGATGTTTTGACCGTGCTAATCGCTAGCCGCTAACGCTAACAAACACACAATGGTAATGCCATTCACTTATGCTAAAGATGTTAGCTATGTTATTTTGAAAGTGAAATCTAAATTGGTGCAGTGTAATATGTGTTTTGTGTATGCATTTAACCCTTGCATTTCTGTTATATGCTGGATGGTTATTTGTGTAGATTTAAGCACCTTAATTTGTGCTTTTTAAGCACACAAATCTGTGCTTTGCTAATTGTGCACACTAAATATTTTTGTTGTTTAAGTACCTTTCCTGTGCACTTAAAGTGCATTAAGCTGCACTTAAATTGTTTCGTAGACTCTACTGTAGGCTGCTGTTGCATGGCAGAGGGTGCACACAGCATGTGTTTTCCTTTTATTATTATTATTGTATTATTATTATTTTATGCCAATTGAGATATGTGAAGGTGAATGCGAATATGTGAAAGAGGAAATATTTTGTTTATAATTAATTTTGCAATGGAGGTAATCATTAGAGCTTCTAAGTGGGTTGTAGGTGGAGAAAGGCGGCAGGATGGGATGCGCCTTACACCAATTAGGGCCTACATGGATGACGTGACGTTGATAACTACAACGGTGCCATGTATGAAAAGAGTACTTGAGAGACTTAATAAAAACTTAAAGTGGGCTAGTATGAAAATCAAGCCTAGTAAGTCTAGAAGTATCTCAATAAGCAGAGGGAAGTTAAGTGATAGGAAGTTTGTAATAGACGAAGAGGAAATTCCAATAATTAGGGAAAAATCAGTAAAGAGTCTAGGTAGGTGGTACAAGGCAGACTTGAATGACGGAGAACAGGTAGTGCAGTTTCGGAAGGATGTTGCTGAGGGACTGGATAGAATAGATAAATCAGGGCTTCCAGGAAAGTTGAAGCTGTGGTGTCTGCAGTTTGGGTTATTTCCCAGGCTGATGTGGCCACTGTCTGTATATGAGATTCCAATATCCACTGCAGAAAAAATGGAAAGATTAGTTAGCTTTTACATTAGGAAGTGGCTAGGTGTTCCTAGATGTTTAAGCACGGTGGCACTGTATGGGAAAGGCATACTTCAGCTCCCAGTAACCAGTCTAGTGGAATTTAAATGTACCAAGGTTAGGACAGAGCTCCTGTTATCTGGGAGTAAAGATGCGGTAGTTAGTAAGGTGGTTCCAAACCCAATCAAGGGGAGAAAGTGGAATCCAAGAATCGCAGTGCAGGAGGCAGAAGCAACGCTCAGGCATACAGAGATTGTGGGTAATGTCCAAATAGGCCGGGGAAGCTTGGGGCTTGGCCCAAGCAAACCAGTGTGGAGTAGAGCAGGTCCCAAGGAGAAGAAAAAGCTAGTCGTGGAGCAGGTTCGTAGACAGGAGGAAATATTAAGGGGTGCTAAGGCAGTGGCCCAGGCTAAGCAGGGACAGTGGGTGAATTGGGAAGGTGTAGACAAGAAAAAGCTTAGCTGGAAAGAAATCTGGAGTATGGAGGAAAGTAGTATTAGATTCTTGATAGGGGCAACTTATGATGTACTGCCAACTCCCCAGAACCTAAAACTCTGGGTAAATGGAGACCCACTATGTTCATTGTGTTCAGGTACTGCAACTTTAAAGCACATTCTGTCAGGGTGTAAGGTTAGTCTGTCGCAAGGCAGGTATACGTGGCGACATAACCAGGTTTTAAAAAGCTTAGCTGCAGGAATTGAAGAGTTACGGAGGCAGGCAAATTTAGGAAGACCTAAAACAAAGAAAGTTGCAATCAAGTTTGTCCAAGAGGGAGAGAAAGTTGGTAAGACAACAAGAAGGCAAGGCATGCTTGTGATTGGGAAATGCAGGTAGATTTAGGAGGAAAGCTTGTTGTTCCCCAGGAAATAGCCAGTACAAAACTAAGGCCTGATATAGTCTTGTGGTCTAGGAGTAGAATGAAAGTATATTTCATAGAGCTGACTGTTCCGTGGGAGGCCTTAGTTGAAGAAGCATATGAAAGGAAAAAGCTCAGGTATGCAGAGTTAGGGGCAGAAGCAGAGCAGCGAGGATGGAAAGTTAGGATTTGTCCAGTGGAAGTAGAATGTAGAGGATTTGTAGCAAGGTCTGTTGTCTCTTTGGTAAGGGAGTTAGGAGCAAGTGGACAGAGTGTGAGGAAAATTGTAAAGGACATGTCAGATGAGGCAGCAAGATCCAGTCAGTGGATTTGGATGAGAAGAAGTAATGGTAGCTGGGGGCCCAGCAGGGGGAGCACTTAGGATAGACAGACTCTTAGGAGAAGCAAGGAAGAAATCCAGGAAGAGGAAGTGTTTTTAAGTGGGGGTGTGGCCTGTGTGAGCCTCTTTGAGACCATGCGGTTAGTCCAGGTGAGGTGGCCTATATTGTTTGCTTGTATTGAATTGGTTTTTAGTGTGTCTGTGGCTGTTTAGGTGAGTTTGTTTGTTTTAGGTGAGTTGCATGGTGTGGTGTGGGGGGGGGGGGGGGGGGGGGGGGGGTAGAGCACAGCCTAATCCGGCGGGGGAGAGCTAGCCCAAAAAGGCACCTCTCCCTGACTCTAACTCCCTCATTGTCTTGGAGAGTGGGGGAGTAGGGGGGGTATAGCACAGCCTAATCCGGCGGGGGAGAGTTTAGCTCAAAAAGGCATCTCTCCTTGACTCTGCCTCCCTCATTCAAAATGGCCGCCACTTTCTCCAACTGTTTAGGGGAGTTTGTTTGCTGAATCTGCTAGTGTGTTTTGTCAGAGTTGATGATAGTGTTGTTTGTGGTAGCATAGGCAAGATAAAGAAAATAGTCGTGGTGTGAGGAGCAGTGATGGCTGGCATTAGGGGAGTGACTCTGGGACGCCAGTGATCACTGTCTAGCCTCCTAGAGGTGTCATGGGACCAACTAGACGAAACACTGGTGAAAGGAGGTTCCCACCTGATGACCCCAAAGACATGTTAGTTATCACTGCTCATTAGTCTGTATAGCTAAATTAATAGTTATCATAGGACATGTTAAGCTTAGGGAACTATTCACTGAGTCTAGTCCACTTTCTGTAGTACAAGTTTCTTGTGTTTATCTTAAATAAATGAGTGAAAGGTTATTTCAGTAACCATAGTTCCCTAATATTTTGAATCTGTTATTACATATGTTGATCCTTAATAATTGTGAAGTCCCCTTTACAATGTTTCATGAGTTCAGGGAAATTAGAAGATGTATTCTAGCTTTTATGTGATGGTGTACTGATTAGAAGCTTGAATGTTCTGACCTTATCCACAATAAGTCAGGTTTTTTTTGTGGATCCTGAGAGTTCCCGTCCCACCTGTAGTTGGAGCTTGGAGACTATTGGATGTTTGATGGCGAGCTATGGCCCAATGGAGAAGAACTAGAGACTCAATTGCATGCAGAAGATTGGAACCCTGAACTCCAGAAACTTTGCTTCCACACACACCGTCAACTCATTCAACAGTGCGGTAAGACAAACAGTTGCCACTTTCCCAGTGGACTGAGCAGTATTATCTGCTGCAAGGACTAAGTGATTGAGCTGAAGGGGTTAACTTGAACATTGAATCTAAAGACTATTGATACAGCTGCAAATTATTTATTTTATTTTATTTTTTTAGGGATGTGCCAAACTATCAGTATTGTTGTTCCCAGGCCAACCTGAGCTAATTTTGGACTTTTGTTGGTAAACAGGGCTGTCAACTTGACTGGCAGTCACCCTTGCGGACCCCTTGCTGACCTCAGATTGTGGGCCTGATTGGACAACGCGGACCAGAAAAGGTCCATAGACAGTCTTGGACAGTATAGTAGTGATCACCTTTTCATTGGGGGTCTGCAAGTCTATTTTGGGACATTTCCGGCTTAAAAAATGGTCGTCAGTCACAAAAATGCCTATCAGCACAAGGTCAACAAAAGGTCCTCCAAATTGACACTATTAACGGTTTTTGTCCAATTGGCAGCCATTTGGACTGGACAAAACTTCCTCCTTATGTACAAATAACACTATAGCGCCACGTAGAGCAATTGTCCATTCAACACAATGGGGTGTCCACTGGCAAGAACTTTGCATTGCCATTGGATACCTTTTTACCATACGCGTGTCCATTGAGACTACCTTGGGCCAATGGCAGGAAGATTCCATTAATTTTTTGTCCAAAAGGTGGAATTTTCCCTAGTGTTTGGTCTGCATTTGGGTCCAGCCTTACCACAAACTGTAACAGTAATAGTGTTGGGAACAGACTTCAAGCAAGGGCCATGCGGGATGGTTGGCTTCTAGGTAATGTAAACTGCTTGTTGCTCTTAATTATCAAATTGATTCTTAACTACTTTCGGACCGTACGGGGACACTTTTAAATGCATATATGAAATTATGACAGTTTTCTAATAGATATGGTTATCTGGTAGACTATTCAAAATCTCACTTCAAACAACATGGCATTAATTGCACTGATGATGGGGCGTTTGTAGTATCAATTGAGCATGGTTATTGTGACCTTAGGTTACCCGCTCAAAACCTGGCTCCTCATGCCGCTCACCAACCCCCATACAGTCACCTCATTCTTTAATTACATACTTTTCTACCCAAAAGAGCTTTTTCTTTACTGTAAGATATTGAATAATTTTTAATAATTTAAAAATTCCATATTATTTAATTTCAGAATTGTTAAGACTCCTTCAGCATGGCTCTGATGTTCTGACAGTATTTATCTTTTTTTCCCCATGTCCCCTTAGGGGCTACGTATATATTCACCGTCCACAGGTAATATTTTTTGCTTTGCCTGCATGCTTTTTTTCAACAAAGAAAAAATGTATTTGTTAGTGATTTTACTGACAGGAAACACCCCAAACGTGTGCATGACCATGGGAAAAGCACAGAGCACTGTAATTGCATGTTAGCATTAATTCAGCGCTCATCTGTCACTGGGAGCAGGACTGTGAATGCTAAACTAGTGCAACAGCTGGAGGGAGAGAAGCAGTACTGGTGGGTGGTGCTCAAGCGGGTTGTTCAGTTTTTAAGTGAAAGAGGGCTGGCTTTCCGTGGTGATGACACAATGGTGACTTTCTACGCTTTCTTGAAGTCATCTCTCAGTTTCATCCTTTCGTCGCTGAGCACATGAATAAGTATGGACAGAAGGGTAGGGGCAGCACCTCCTATCTTTCATCCACTGTATGTGAGGACTTGATTGAGCAAGTGGGCGACAAGGTGAAAGCTACCATAGCTGCAGAGATACAGCAGTACTTTTCTGTGATTGTGGACTCTACTTCTGATCTGTCACATACTGACCAGCTGACATTCATTTTTAGATTTGTGAGTAAAGGGAAAAATAATTTAACAATTTCATGGCTTTCAACCAAATGATAATCACACAGGGGAGAGTCTGGCTGATACTGTAATGGCTATGCTTGACAATTTAAGCTTAGATATCGCAAACTACAGATGCCAGGCATATGACAATGCAAGTTATATGTTGGGGCGTTACAATGGGGAGGCTCACTTGAAGAAGAATTCATTTATTTATTACATACCCAGATTCAAAATGACAAGTGAAGCATTACAAAAGGCCGACATGGATCTGATGAATGTTATTCATCTGTTTGAGTGTTTGAGATCATTGTATCACTTCAAGACCAATTTTGACCATTTTGAAAGATCTGTGAAGAATGTTCCCGGTGTGTGCGAGTTATATAAAGATGAACTTCAGCGGGACAAGAAGCGCAAAGCATTTTCAGATGAATCTACAGAGCATGAAGTAACACTGAAAGGACGGGAGCGATAACAGGTAGAAACGTTCAATGTCATTATTGACAAATTAGTCAGCTAATTTATGAGGTTTGGAATTCTACTGAACATGAAATCCTAGGATTTGCCTACTGTTTCGTAAACAGGCTGATGCACCCTGCGCTTCTTACCCTTCTGATTTAGAACCTCGCAGGTGAAATGATCCAGTTCAGATGCTTCATACAGAGCGAGCAGGATAAGTCTCCTCAAAAACTGTTGCTGTTGCTCTTGAAACATAGTCTGCACTCAACTTTCACCAATGTGTTTTTAGCCCTATATATTCTAACACTGCCAGTTACAAACTGTGAGGAAGAAAGATCATTTTGACAGATGGCCAAAATTAAAAATGAACCCAGAACAATGCAAAAGCAACAGCGCCTCAGTACGCTGTCACTGATGGCCAGTGAATCTCAGCTCGTCAGGAACTTGGACTTGAAAATGTTGTGACTGAGTTTGCTAAAAGGAAAGCCAGGTAGAAGTCTTTCTATGGTCAACTGGAGAGAGGAGAGGAAGCGATCATCAGACAGACAGACAGACAAGGGGAGAGACAGCAGAGATACAACAGGTGTGTGTGTGTGCGTGTGTGAGAGAGAGGGCAATCTTTTTATCACAAGAAAAGGAGAAGAAGAGAGTAAAGAGGAGGAGATCTTCAGACAGACAGACAGACAGACAGACAGAGAGAGGCAGCCCCTGAAGAGCTGAGGAGGAGAAAAGGACCAAAAGAACATCTGGAGACAGGAGAGGAGGAGACAGACACAGAGAGAACCTCTGAGAGACACAGCTGAGCAGGAGAACAGGAGAGAGACAGCTACAGCTGTGTGTGTGTGTGTGTGTGTGTGTGTTTGTGTACTTACATGTAACATAGTATTTTCATCATTATCAAAAAAGAAAATAAGCTCTGGCTGCTTTGCTTTATTTTCCATTTAATATCAGATACTTTAAGGCTTTTAGTCAAGTTGACCTATGCAGTTTGCATCCTTTTTTATCACTAGAAGAGGAGAGGAGGAGAAGAGAGAAAATATGGTAAAGGAGGAGACAGACAGACAAAGAGAGGCAGCTCCTGGAGAGCCTAGAAGAGAGAAACAGACAGGAAAGAGACAGCAACGTGTGTGTGTGTGTGTGTGTGTGTGTGTGTGTGTTAGACAGAGAGGACAACTGATAGGATTAGGGATGTAAAAATACACTCAACTCACAATTTGATACAATTTCCGATACTGGGTTAAGAATACGATTTTCTCAAGATTTTTTTTAAACAAATTGTGACTGAAAAAGATTCCTTTAATTATTTGTCAGACAAAAAACACAACATTTCTAAGGTAGGGTGTAACTGTAAAACACAAACTATGCAATGAATGCATATTATATAAAAAACTACAAAATAATTTTTTTCTTATCTTTAACAAAATAAAGAGAATCCCTTTTTATTTCTCTGAGGTAGGGTAAAATGTGCAAAACAACGCATATCTTTGTTTTCACAATCACTTGCGACTGCCGCCATGTTGTCTCAGGTCCATCTGAACCTGACAGTGATGTACGATGTCGAACACATAGTGACATATGACATTGATCAATTGAAATCAAAAGCGAAATCCGCCCTCTGCTGTTTGAAAAAGGCAACGTGATTCATTTTTCATCTCAACTGATTTAAATCGTCCTACATTTGTATTGATTTTTAACTGTCTCGCGATGCATTGTTACATCCTACATAGGATGAAACATGATATTATCACTATCAAAAAGCTAAAAAGCTCTGGATGCTTTAGTTACCCTTTACTTTAAGGCTTTTAGTCAAGTTGTATTGTAATAGTTACTTTTCATTTTCCTATGAGGTACAGTGCTCTCCACAATGAAATAGAACTTTTTCATATTTGCCCTGTACTATGCCTGATTTGTTAAAGAAAGAAAAAAAAGGTCTGACATCACAAAATGAGAGATTGGGTTAGATTTTGGTTGACTTATGCTGTTTGTACCCTTTTTTATCACTAGAAGAAGAGAGGAGGAGATTAGAGAAAATAGGGGGAAAGGAGGAGACAGTCAGACAAAGAGAGGCAGACCCTGGAGAGCCGAGGAGGAGAAGACCAAAAGAGCATCTGGAGACAGGAGAGGAGGAGACAGAGAGACAGACAGACAGATAGACAGGAAAGAAACATTAAGAGGTGTATGGATGTGTGTTTGTGTGTGAATTAAGGAAGAATCAGAATCACAGAACTGGATTGGTAAAAGTGAGGCAGTATGTGTTTGCATATACCAATGGGTTACATTACGTAGGATAATGTCTTGATATTGTTGCTGCTGGCCCAGGAAAGCATTGTTGCAATCATGTGGTGTAAATCCTGTATGATGGAGGATATCTACAGGTGTTGATCAGTGTAAGTCCTGTATGATGGAGGATATCTACAGGTGTTGATCAGTGTAAGTCCTGTATGATGGAGGATATCTACAGGTGTTGATCAGTGTAAGTCCTGTATGATTGAGGATATCTACAGGTGTTGATATTGTCCTTCTGGTTGTGATTATAGGCTGTAGCCTGTCAGTGAATGCCTGATTGAGGGGGGTGGCTCCAAGACTTTGTGCCCAGGGGCCTCTGCATTCTTAATCCGGGCCTGGTTAGCGGGTCTTAGCAGGTTTTCTGACCAGTGAAAAAGGGGCTTTACATTAGACACACAGTTCCACTTGTTAACCGGAGCTGCTCTAGTCTGTGACCGGCTGTGTACACAGTAGCCTCCAGAGTGGTGACTACAGAGAGGGACATCTGCATTGGAGCCAAAGTAGCACATTTTAGAATTCATTTATTTATCCCTAGCAAACAGAGTCTGCAGCAAAAACACAGCTTCAGCCTGAGCTACATTGTTGACTGCCATGATGCATTTTGCCTCCACCTGTATCTTTACTCCTTTTATGTTAATTGGTGGTTGGTGTACCACCTAGTGGTAGAAACTTTTGGTTGAAGTGTGGTGCCTTCCTGATACATACATACTCAAGCACACACACAATACATACATACTCACACTCATATACCCTCATACTCATGCACATATTCTCACATTATGCATGCATATCTATGAATGTGTTTATGAATATATATATAGCATATACATGTATGTATGTACATGCATAACTTTATGTATGTGTATGCATGGTAGTATGCATGTATGTGCAAGTGCTTAGCACAAATATATATTTAAGTGAAGTAATCAGTTTTGGCTAAGGTGCCTTCTGCTACATGACTGTATTTTATATTCTGAGTATACATATAAAGTCATTACTCTAAAAGCAATCAAAATGTTTTCTATACATCAAATGTGTTAAAATCAGTCAAGTTAGGCTCAATGTCTTTGTTGAGTGTGCGTTATCAATGTGTAATGTGGGCAAAGAAATGGAAAATGATTTTGGAAAAATGCTTTATTCATTTTTAAGAAATAAAAACTCCCCCAACATGCTAAAAAAAAAAGCTTTACTTTTAAATGTCACCTTTTGGTGTTTGTACTTGAACAAATTTTAAGTAAATGTTTTTTAATATTGTATTGTGAAAAATGCTTAAAATGTCCTTGTTTGCCCTGCAATGGAAAGTAATTTTATATAACATAATTTCATGTTTTACCAGAATCCACCTCAGGCCAGAATCACACCTTATTGCCTCCCACAACCAGCAATAAATGGTAAGTCATTGGCATGCCTACACCCCATACTTGTATGTGCTCAAATTAGGGTCAAAAGAAATTTGAACTTGTAAAGTGATGTTCAAAAGTAATTCCAAATGTAAGTGTAAATCAACCTTTGTAAACCTGTAATTGTGCATGTATAGAAGACATTTTGTATTTGTAAATAGAGACTGATTAAAATCTAAACAAATGACGTTAGTGGTGAGGTAGCACAAAGACACTGTGAAAGAAGTGCTTTTGTCAATGTCTGTGTACAGATAGAAACTAGAAAACTATAAGACTTGGTGCTGAAAGTTCCCACACAGTGTGTGATTTTACTTGTAACTCGACTATCAAAAACTGTGAGCTTTGAACATCAAGGTTTACAGTTTTGGACTCCCTACCTGCTTCACATCCTGGATTGTGGATTACCTGGCAAGACGACCACAGTACGTCAGGCTGGGTAACTGTGTCTCAGGGACAGTGATAAACAGCACTGGGGCTCCACAGGGGACTGTTCTGGCTCTGTTCCTGTTTACCCTGTATACGGCGGAAAATGAAATTGCCAAAATATGTAAAATGAAAAAAAAGAGGGACAGGACATTCATGCATGGATGACACTTCAGTGTACTGCTGATTAAAAGTTGTAGCCTGTCAGTGAATGCCTGATTGAGGGGGGTGGCTCCAAGACTTTGTGCCCAGGGGCCTCTGCATTCTTAATCCGGGCCTGGTTAGCGGGTTTTAGCAGGTTTTCTGACCAGTGAAAAAGGGGCTTTACATTAGACACACAGTTCCACTTGTTAACCGGAGCTGCTCTAGTCTGTGACCGGCTGTGTACACAGTAGCCTCCAGAGTGGTGACTACAGAGAGGGACATCTACATTGGAGCCAAAGTAGCACATTTTAGAATTCATTTATTTATCCCTAGCAAACAGAGTCTGCAGCAAAAAGACAGCTTCAGCCTGAGCTACATTGTTGACTGCCATGATGCATTTTGCCTCCACCTGTATCTTTACTCCTTTTATGTTAATTGGTGGTTGGTGTACCACCTAGTGGTAGAAACTTTTGGTTGAAGTGTGGTGCCTTCCTGATACATACATACTCAAGCACACACACAATACATACATACTCACACTCATATACCCTCATACTCATGCACATATTCTCACATTATGCATGCATATCTATGAATGTGTTTATGAATATATATATATAGCATATACATGTATGTATGTACATGCATAACTTTATGTATGTGTATGCATGGTAGTATGCATGTATGTGCAAGTGCTTAGCACAAATATATATTTAAGTGAAGTAATCAGTTTTGGCTAAGGTGCCTTCTGCTACATGATTGTATTTTATATTCTGAGTATACATATAAAGTCATTACTCTAAAAGCAATCAAAATGTTTTCTACATCAAATGTGTTAAAATCAGTCAAGTTAGGCTCAATGTCTTTGTTGAGTGTGAGTTATCAATGTGTAATGTGGGCAAAGAAATGGAAAATGATTTTGGAAAAATGCTTTATTCATTTTTAAGAAATAAAAACTCCCCCAACATGCTAAAAAAAAAGCTTTACTTTTAAATGTCACCTTTTGGTGTTTGTGCTTGAACAAATTTTAAGTAAATGTTTTTTAATATTGTATTGTGAAGAAATGCTTAAAATGTCCTTGTTTGCCCTGCAATGGAAAGTAATTTTATATAACATAACTTCATGTTTTACCAGAATCCACCTCAGGCCAGAATCACACCTTATTGCCTCCCACAACCAGCAAGAAATGGTAAGTCATTGGCATGCCTACACATCATACTTGTATGTGCTCAAATTAGGGTCAAAAGAAATTTGAACTTGTAAAGTGATGTTCAAAAGTAATTCCAAATGTAAGTGTAAATCAACCTTTGTAAACCTGTAATTGTGCATGTATAGAAGACATTTTGTATTTGTAAATAGAGACTGATTAAAATCTAAACAAATGACGTTAGTGGTGAGGTAGCACAAAGACACTGTGAAAGAAGTGCTTTTGTCAATGTCTGTGTACAGATAGAAACTAGAAAACTATAAGACTTGGTGCTGAAAGTTCCCACACAGTGTGTGATTCTACTTGTAACTCGACTATCAAAAACTGTGAGCTTTGAACATCAAGGTTTACAGTTTTGGACTCCCTACCTGCTTCACATCCTGGATTGTGGATTACCTGACAAGACGACCACAGTACGTCAGGCTGGGTAACTGTGTCTCAGGGACAGTGATAAACAGCACTGGGGCTCCACAGGGGACTGTTCTGGCTCTGTTCCTGTTTACCCTGTATACGGCGGAAAATGAAATTGCCAAAATATGTAAAATGAAAAAAAAGAGGGACAGGACATTCATGCATGGATGACACTTCAGTGTACTGCTGATTAAAAGTTGTTTATCTCCTCAAATGCATAAAATCTTGGGCACTGTTCCAAATAGTTAACACCAGGTGGTGCTATTTCACCATTTCATACAAAAAAACCCATTCAAAACCCTTTGAGAGGGCTACAGGGGTCACTGATCCCAAGATGGCCGATGGAGACAAAAAGAGACCAGGCACCTTAGCTATCCCAGTGTCTACCTTCTATAAAAGGAATCCATTGAACGTAGGAAAAATAAAATAAGATCAATGAGCATCTTAGGTAACATAATATCCAAGAAATATCTCAGTTTTGATTTTACATTTGGTGAAAATACTAATTTTCCATGTGTACACTGTAGTGACCATTATGCACTGGCCATGTCATCTACATGCCATGTGCATTTGCTATTTCCACTGTGTTCTAGCTAGCCATCACTAAATGTTTGCACTTTCAATGCAAATCAATATATTTTATAGAACTTCAAGACACAGCTATAGAGGAGTTTCCTGAATCAAGTGCTCAAGAGTGTGGTGATAGTGGCAGTGATGAGGATTGGACACCAGAACAGAAAGGTGCAAGCAGAGAAGTAGCCGGATCCAGCAGTGACAGTGATGAGGGAGATGAGTCACAGGAGGAAGAATATGAGGGTCAGGAAGAAGAAAGTGAGGCACATAAGGCAGAAGATGAGAGTCAAGAGGAAGATGAAGCTGAGGAAGCTGAGAATTCACCACCGCCCAGAGCTCAGGGGAAGAAAGCAAAAGGAAAGAGTGTCAGAAATAGATGGAAAGCTAAGGATAATGAGTTTGGAAGAGATCTGCCCACTTTCTTAGGAGAGGGCCAGATGAATGTAGAGGGAAGGGATCCAATAGACTTCTTCTCACATCTTTTCACACAGGAGATGATCGAAGACATTGTCTTCAATACCAACCTGTATGCTGTTCAAAAAGGAAATGAGAATCTGGAACTGACCTCTGAAGAGTTCAAAACATTCGTGGGAATGAACATGGTAATGTCCTACATAAGGTACCCAAGAGCAAGGATGTACTGGTCGTCAGAGCAAGGACTTCGCTTGATTTGGTTGCCGATGCCATGCCAGTCAACAGGTTTGAGAAGATCATGAGATATGTTCACTTTGTGGACAATTACTCCATCGACCCCGAGAATGCAGACAAGTTTGTGAAGATCAGACCATTCCTGAATGCTCTCCAGGGCACATTCAGTGCATCGCTTGATCCAGAGGAGTATCAGTCTGTGGACGAGATGATGATACCCTTCAAGGGACGTCTGGTATACTGGGATATTATTTCATGATTTGCACAGTATTTCATCAAATTACCATATAATTCTTTGTTTTAAGGAAAACGCACAGAGTACACTGTAGAGTACAAAAAGAATCTCCATAGGGGATGGAGATAGAAAAAAAATTGTTTCTCAGCATGTTTTTGTACCCTTATGGTACCTTAAAATCACTGGATAAAAAAATCTGTAATCAAAATTTAATAATTCATGCATGAGAGGGTTAAATTAGTCAAAACATTTCTTTGGTCTGTACAGTCTGCATCCTCACACACGATGCTGGTAACATACACAATTGTTAACATGAAGACCACACTAGAGCTTAATAAATAAAAACTGTCAAAGTCGTGCAGCCGTTACACCTTTGATGTTAATGACTAGGCTAACTAACTCCTACAGTAAATGTAGACATTTCACACAGCCTTATGTTGGTGAATACCCTCTTGAGAGGCAGAAGAGCTGACAGTAATAATAAACAAATGACGTAAGCATATAGATGTATGTCAGCTACAACAGTTAGCTTCCAGTTTGCCTGGCAACCAAATCAATTAGAAACCACCGACTATCTGTTGTAGCTAGCTAACAGTTAGCTATGCTTTTGGACAGGAAAACTAAACGCAAACGCTATGATGTCATGCACACAACAAGACCACAAAGATAGGGGTAACTTAAGAGTTAACTCACTCACCTGTAAATGACCGTGTGTTTATTGTCCAAGTCCCAGATCTGGTTCTGTCTCATCTGCTCCTTCACATAGTTTTATCCCCAAAGTGTGTAATAAAGTGAGCGAAGCAATGTCCCTCAAGTTTCAGTGTACTACCAGTCATTAGCCGATGTCCCGGAGACAAGACAAACGGTGACAAGGAAGTGATGTCCTAACTGAAGACCCTCCATGATGAGAGGTCAGTTTGCGTTTTCATTTTCATGTTAACTCCAAAGTAGCATGGTGACATGTAAATGAAAATGCAGTAGACTGGGGGCGCTGTTTTGCATAGTTCATTTGAATATTGTCTACTGTAGAGCAGCTTAAGACTTTGTACAGAATACAGAACACTGGATATCTTTTTTACTTCTTTATGTAGGTAATGCAGGTTCTTCAATACCACATCTACTCTCTACTTTTAAGTCATTCAATTTGCTATTGGGATACAAAATTAATTGGACTAAGTCAGCGTGTGTGTGTGTGTGTGGGTGTGGGTGTGTGTATGGGTGGGGGGATGGAGCCGAGACTTTGGTGCATGCCAGAACGTGGAAAGCATATCCAAGTGGGTACCTGTCACTCAAAACAGCCTTGCCTTCAATCATGCAAAACTTTAAGCCTAAATGAAAATTTAATGGGTGAGTTATATACAAATGTACCCTCCATACAGTTGCCACAAAGGGGTAAATTAGCTATAGAGAGATAGAGATAGAGAGAGAGAAAGAGGGAGTGAGAGAGAGAGAGTGCTCAGTGCATCATGGGAGTACCCCCAAACGTGGATCAAGAGTAGGATTTTTAAGTAGAAGTTTAATTACTGCAAACTTAAAAGCCTGTGGTGTGTTATGTACCAACAGCTTCAAGGTTGTTAATAAAGATAAATTGATCAGATCTAATATAGAAGTAATGATTAGGAAAAGCATCCCTGAACAGCCTCGTTGGAACAGGGTCTAGAAGACAAGATCATGATTTAGATGAAGAAACTGTTGAAATAAGCTCAGAGAGATCTACAGGAGAGAAGCAGTCTAAATATAAGCCAGTTACTGTAGTGGACAGTACATCTGAGTCAGTTGTGTTCTGTAATAGTTACAATTGTATTTGTAAAGAAGCTCATAGTCATTACTACTGAGAGTTAAAGGAATAGACAGCTCAGAGCTGTGACTGTCAGCCTGGCTACGGTGCTGAACAGAAACCTGGGCTTGTTCTTGTTTTCTTCTGTTAACAATGAATGATAGGAAGCTATGGCTTCACGGAGGCTTTTTTGTATATCTTTCCAAGCTTTTGGAAATTCTTCCAGATTAGTGGAACGCAACTTCTTTTATATCTTTCTTGAAGTCTGCTTTTGAGCACAAGTTTGCAAATTGTACCACAGCCTCCTCTGACTCACTACCTTTTCAGAGAGGCAACAGTGTTAAGTGTTGTACACAGTAAGGCTGCAGAAGTATCAACAAGCTCAACTTGTGTGGTAGTAAAAGTTGATATAGCTGTTCTCCATTGTATTGGCACGTCAGTGGAATAAATGACAATAGAATTCTTTCTTTAAAATTGGTTACAGTATTATCAGATTGACACCTGCTGTAATCCATTATTAAGTGTTAATAAAAAATGGTCAGACAGCAGAGAGATTTGGGTAAATATTATTCAGTGTTCAATGAACAAGATTGAGGGTGTGATTAAAACCAAATTGAAACCCAATTTAGATTACATTATAGGGATATGACTCAATGATGGCAACAAAAAGCATGCAAATAAGAAGTAAAACATAAATTAATCAAAAGGCAAGTGCTATAAAACAGTGGTTCTCAAAGTGGGGTCTGGGGACCCCCAGGGGTCCTTCGGGGGGTTCCTGGGGTTCCCCAGCAAAAAAGGGGAATCATTTATTTTCACTATAATTCCTCCCATAAGTAACACAATGACAAAATCTTATCAAACAGGAGTCCGTGGTCTACTTTGTGTCAGTTTAGGGGTTCTTGAACAGTTTGAGAACCCCTGCTATGAAATAAGCACTGTTATTAATGCTATATAGAGAGAAACACTAATCAAAGATTAAGTCAAAATATTTATTTTATTTGAAAAAATCTGAAGGAATTCAAATAATTTTCTAAAAATCAAATATGGCCATAACAGTGATATTCCCTTCAGCTGAATTTACAAAATATTAATTCTAAAATATTGGATTTGACTTAAAGGGATCCTAACAAGTTGAGGGTCAGTGGAGGAAGAACACTGACCTAGAAATAACAAACCAACCAGAACCTTAAAACCTGGAACACAATCAAGGTATCAATTAACTCCATCCTCCAAGACACCAAATATAAGAAATCCAGCCCATATTTGGGCAATATGCTTGTTTTCCTCAAGTATGCACCCAAATCCACGATTCAATCCATGATTGTCAGATGTCTCTACACCTGGACCAATTCTGACAAACAGCTGTCAGCCATACTGGAGGATAACAGCCAGAATATGCCCAGATGTGGAAGTACATGGGCCAGACTACTTTTACAGCAGTTAACATAGTAAATTCTGGCCATAAAGACTCATGTGGTCATTATCAATACTAAGATACGCTGTGGCATTCAAACCATGATTGATTGGCATTAAGCCGTGCCAAGAAAAGATTCCTCACGCAGTTACATCTCCACCCGTCTGGACTGTTGACACAAGGATGGACACATGGATTCATGCTGCTGATGGCAGATCGTTACCCTACCATCTGCTCTCTCAGCAGAAATCCATATTCATCATGTTTTTCTAGTCTTTGTCTGTTCAGTGTTGGTGAGCATGTGCCCACTGGAGGAAAAGGCTCCTGGAACCTGATGTAGTCCCGTAATGTTGTAGTCCAGTCAAGGTTCAACGTGTCGTGCAGCCTGAGATGCTTGTCTGCTCACCACAGTTGTAGAGTGGTTATCTGAGTTACTGTAGCCTGTCAACTCCAACCAGTCTGGCCATTCTCCACTTACCTCTCTTAGAAGGTTAGGTCCAAATCAGCTGCTGTCAGCTGTATTGTAAGTATTATTGCTTCAGTGCATTACAGCAGGACTCTGGACCAATCAAAAATCTGCAATATCATTGTTACTTGGGAATTATCACTTTAAGAAGTTGAATCCAAGAGTATCTCCTGCCACCTGTAATCCAGTACTGCAATGGATTCTCCAAGAATGGCAGCAGTGTTCTGATGAGACCCTTAAGGAAAGTGCAATTTATCCTGCTAATGTAAGAAGTTAACAATTTCAAGTTTTGAATATATTTTTAGATGGAAATGAAGCATTGGTTTCAGTACTGGAGGAAAATATAAATACGAAATAAAAATTGTCTTATAAATGAGTGTACAAATATTTCAGAGAGCTACTGTTCAGATTGTGACAACTGTTCTTTCAACAACTAAGAAGCTGTTGAGCAAGGCACTTCTCCACCAGCTGTACCAGCTGAACTTGTGAAAACCTGAGGACCCAACCTAAACCAGGTCTAGCACACTGCAATCTAGATAGGATCTAACTAAAAACCATCATTTTTACAATTACTTTACAATTTTTTATTATTCCTTTCCAATTAAAGCACTGCTGTTTTGACTTGACTTTGCAAGGGTCTGCAAACAGGGATCGACCGCGGTAGTGCAATCTAATTTTTATTGCAGTCACTTCCACACAGTTATGATAAAAGTGTATGAAATTGCATTTAGATGTTGGATATATAATATAGTGTACCAAGAGTCAATGTTGGGTGTGAGTAATTGCTTGTTTTATCCTGTGTAGTGTATTATAGTGGAATAGTAGTGTTTAGCATAGTTAGTTAGGATAGTAGAGTTTTCTTGTTGGTTGTTGGTTCAGTCATGTGAAAGATATGATTTTTCAGGGTCCAACATGTAGTCTGCAATGTCATGGCAAGATTTTATAAAGTTAAGATTATAAGATCTTGGCATAAATCAGAGTTCCTAGTTTGATTTAGTCATATATTGTAATTCCAGACCCGTGAAGACCTCTCAGAACAAGGCCAACAGTAAAGCACTATGTGTGTTTTACTGGTCAGCTCCCACTGTAATTTGTATTTCCCCTGCAGTGCTTGCTGATCATTCTCTATAGTCCCAATATGCACCCTTTTGTCTCTTCATCTTACAATCTCTTTACCAATCTCAGTCTTAATGACTGTTTTCAAAAATGGCGTAATTGTTGTACTACAGCTCTCCTGTATCTAACAGACACTGACCAGTGTCTCTGCCGTCAGTGCAGTATGCAGTCCAAGAAATTCCTACAATTCCACCACTGATGTCTTCCTGCTGGCATGTTTTATCGAGCTTTCTCTGGGATACAGCTTGAGTTTTGTATGAAACACTTGCATTTTATGTTATCCAGTTCTCCTTTCCTTCCCCCCATCAGTCATTCCCTTCTTCCTCATCTCCTTTACTGCCTTTGCTGAGGCGCTGGAAGCAGTGGACTGTTGAAGCGAGGAAAAAGCTGGCCATGATGGCTGCCACTGAGACAGAGATGCCAGAAAAGATGACGATTAGATAGTCTGTTAGGGTCAGGTTACCACGGCACTCCCGGAAACTGTCCTCAGAGAGTAAACTGAGGGGAACACGACGTCCATCCAGAGGCAGTGAACAGTCTATTCCCTCCATACCTGGGAAGAAAGAAGACAACAAGTGAACCAGCTGGTAGACAACCAAGACACTGGGCTTTCCTGCCTGTGTCAACATTACAACTCATTTACAACGTGGGTATTCAGACCAAATTGAGCATTGCATTAAAAAAACACAAGAGATGGGATGTCCTTGCCCAGTGGAGGTCCTTCCTTTCCCCATGCCTTTGTCCTATCTCTTGTTGGAGACTCATCAATTTGCTTTCTAAATTGTTTCTTTGCTTTTTCTCTTATCTTTTTCTTATATGAATGAAAGGCTATTATCTCCCCTCTAATAACTGCTTAAGCACCCTCCCAAACTATTAAAGGGGAGACCTCTCTATTATCATTAATCTTAATATATTGTTTTAATATCATTGTTATTTTGTTTTTGAATTCAGTGTCATTTAAAAGAGAGTTAGTTGTTTAGCCTCCATATTGATGCACTGTTTTCTATTGCCAATGTCAGCTCATTGCTCACAGCTCAATGTCAGACCATTACAGTATGGTCTGATATATCTATTTTGCCAATATAGCATTGTTTTACATGTGATCGTGTAAAGCGTTCTCTCCTAATACACTTTTGCAGTGAAGTCTTGGTCAAAGTACAGTCTATTTTCCTGGAGCATCATTTCTTTTTTTCCCCCATTCACTCTTCAACACCTGGTGTCGTCTGTCCCAGCTCAGGAAATTCAGGCCGGTCCTCTATTACCTGCATTGGAGAGGAACGGTGTGCTTGGGTTATCTTAAGCTGGTTTTACTCTATTCCCAGTTTGTCCAGTAGAAATCCTTTGATAAAATTAATCACGTCCTCTCCATCATCTCCTTCTTTAACATTAAATATCCACATTGAATTTTGTTGGGGTTTGCTCTCTGAATAATCCTTCTTTCTCTGCGTCTTTCTGGTTTCTGGTAGTATTGTCTCTCTGTTTTCACACACACTGAGTCTCTCCTCTGCGTCATCCACTTGTTCCTGGATATTCCTCAGCTCTTGTTTCAGTTTCTTTAACGTCCCGGCTCAAATCTGTAAGGGCTTCTTTCTCGTCAGTCCGAAATAGTTTGAAGTATTTCCTGAAGTTTTCCAGTTTATCGGTGATGTCTTCAGTGAATCATTGAAGTATTTGTTCCATAGTTCCATAGTGTCTCCTTCCGGCTTTTCTTTCTTTTAACTGACTCCTTCCCACTTAATTTGAAGATTGTGTGATGGTTCCAGAGCGGTAACTCATAACGTTTTGCAGCTAGTCTTTTAACAATATTGATATAATTTTTTTAACCAATTTTTAACATTTAGTCTAACCGAGGGTCATCGGGAGCTTTTGTCTCACGCTGTCATTAACTTTGTGCTTCCAGTGGAAGTCGCCTGTACTGTTCTGCTAACCTGTAAACTCACCTTTCAGTTTTCCCACCCATCCACGTGCCAGTCTGTACATTCTTATTAAAGTACCTTCACTATAGCATCCAGTCTTCCTGTGTCTGCCTTTGGGTTCTTTCCCCTGAGTTCCTGTCTTTGTAACAACTACAAACCAAATGTTGATCTGACACTCCTCTGCTCTGACAAAATAAACACTGCTTAAAATGCAGTTTTTCTCCATTGTTTAGATGTATTGTTAAAAAAACAGGTTTTGAGAATAGTTGATAGTGTAGTGAATTACCTTTTAATTTTTTTGCTGCCACCAGCAGCAAGGTTCAACAAGTTTGTGAGGGTCAATCCCCTACCTAGATACATGAATCAATGCCATGAACCCACTTAAATCTGAGTTGCCAACAGTTTGCAACAAAATTATCAAGTAACAAAGCAATATCAGAATGTGCAAACAAAAAGTCTTTCAACATAAATCAGTATATTTCAAACCCCACACTCAACAAAGACAAGGTCCTTTGCAGACCAAATAAACAACTCCAACATAAGGAGTCCAGAGTCTACACAAAATCACTTTCAAGGATTCATCAATAACCAACAAAAATTAAGTCAGTTCTGGTTCTTAAATTTACCCTGAGTAAACCCTCTTCCCAAACAATCTCTAGTGACGTGTTCAGTACAGTTAATTTCTTTTCCCCATGTGTAACTTTGGACAGGGTGGGACTGGAATCGCAATAACAATAGGTCATTTTTTATGTCTGCAGTTCTAATATGAATGAACATCATTTTCTTTATTTGGAACATAACACTAGTCTTTCTGTTGTCGTTTTATTCTTTTTTATCCTCTCCTCAAAAATAAAAATTTAGGGGAGAACTCAAACAAACAACAAACATCAGCAAAATTGTAAATTGGCCAATTAAACTTAACATTTAAAGTTTTGCTTTTGAGTTTGTTCAACTTTCATTCATTCTCATTTCTCATTTCTGTAAACCTTAAGTTGCGGTAACTTGAAATTTCACATTGTAACGACTTTAAATTCTCATAAATCTGCACATAATACCCACTTTATTTCAATAAAGTGAATTTAATAACAACAACAAGGACCAGTAACTTCCCATCAAATGTATAAATAATTACAGATGCAACATCTACATTCAAAACTTTTTATTTTATTTTATCTCTACTTGTTTCAAATTCCTTCCAACAAGGCCAAGTAAATGGGAACTAATGAGATAGATAGATAGATAGATAGATAGATAGATAGATAGATAGATAGATAGATAGATAGATAGATAGATAGATAGATAGATAGATAGATAGATAGATAGATAGATAGATAGATAGATATCTGCACCAAATTGAAATACAAGTGCATAAGTATGATACACAACTGTCAATCTAACAAAACTGTTAACAAGGCTACTGACAGCCAGAACTTTCAGTCTCAAAATGATCAGGAAATGCTTTATGTATCAGAATACTACTGAGTGGTATGTGTCACACACATACCACTGAGTATGTGTGTGACAATTGGAAAATCCAATAAAGTGCAAGATAAATGTAAGGAAGCATTCAGCCACATCTGAACTTGAGAGATGGGTAGGGACAAGGAGTTTGAGGTATGTAAGTGCTGACAGTGAGTAGCAGAGAGTCCATAGCAAACATGGTATGGGCTGGACACAAGGAGAGTTTTATAGGGCAGAATTTGAGTGGGAAAAGGAGAATATATGAATTAAGTAAGTAAACTAATGAAGTTAGACAAGTTGGGGTGACAGACTGAGAGAAAGGAGAGAGAATTACAAGAAAACAAGATATAGGAAAATGGAGAAATTGGGAAAAAAAGGAGAGAAACGAGGGTGAGACAAGAGATGTGGAGAGAGAACTAGAAAAAAAGAAGAGAGAAAAAGGGGATGGGTAGAGGTAGTTCCATCTCAGGCAACTGAGATTCATATCATTCTATAAGGAGCAACAGAAACTGTCCCAGACCCAACATCATCATCTACCTCGCTGGATTCACGGAAGTAGTTTGTTTTTAAGGGATCATCTGACCCTTGCAAAGAGATCTGTTCCAAGTTCCATGAAAACCCTCTGAATGATTTCAAACATGTAGCTCAGATCTTTTGGGTACTGCAAGTGTAAAGCGTAGATTAGCCCGATTTGGTAAGCAAAAGCTTTTGGTGGGTCAGGGAGATCCTTAAGGATGATTTACTTACCATTCTGCCTCACTTCAATGGAGCAGGCACACTTTTGAAGACATCAGCACCTTTCCTCCCACTGGGTATGCAACCAATGGATGATGGTTGTTGAGAGTCTCAGAGGCTGGAATATCTCAGCGTCTGTATAGATGCTCTCCACAAACACCTAAAGTGTTCCATGTACCAAGATGTGAGCTTTTTGCCAACAAAGGCCTTTTTCAGGATTAACTACGTTGATCACTATTTTATAGAATTCTGGCAGTCTACTGGAGTGTCCAGCTGACAGAATCATACCCTCTGCATATCGGGTCCCATGCAAATAAACACAATTTCAAGATGTGGATACTTTCTCTCAATCACTGTGAGCAAGGCAGCATTCAAAGAAGATGGTTTGATGTCAGTTACTTTCTAATAATTGTATGTATTGCATGTTTAGACACATGTAACAGACATTGCATATGAAAAAAAGGGATGCTGGTCTGTGCTCAAGTATTTCAGAATCCACATTCTCTACACAATTAGCTTCACCTTTTTCTGTGCAATTGAATCTGAGAAACTTGTGAATTAAAATTCAGCTTCAGCTCCATTATTACATGGCTGGTCTGTGTCATTAGACTGACAATCACTAATTACCCTGATTGATGTCAGAAAATCTCTCCACTTATGGTTTTTATGTTTCTGTGATACATGACCAGTATGTTGTTAAAGCGATTATTTTCAAAAATGCACCCTAAGAAGGAGAGTGTCGAAGGAGATCATGCGCTCCTCAAAGGGTGGTGAGGTGTCCCTAAAAAAGCCTTTTGAAGCTGTCAGGACTGGACAAAATAACCTCACACTGATGGTTTCAAACCCAAATTTGTCCCCAAAACCACAGCAAGACATGTATACACACATGTACATGCCCTAACAGAAGTTGATCTGCAATAAAGATATACCACTATATCCCAATTTAGACGATAGCTCGTAAGATCGAACTTTTACTACCTATTTTACCTCTTGTGTGTGCGTGGTGTTTGGTACTTATTAAATGTAACCTTCAAACAGCCCTTTGAAATTGTCAGGACTGGCCAAAATGACCTCACAATAATGGTTTTTCACCAAAATTGTCTTCACAATTATAGAAAGAAATGCACAAAGAACTGATTGATTTATCTTAGAGTTGCTCTCATACCTGAGTTAAAAGGCTAAGAATTAATGAGTCTAATTAGCCAATCAGAACCAGCTTTGCCCATTTCTGCCCAGTAACACATGCTGAGACACTGCTTGCCAATGGTGACTGTGGCCACCAGGGGAAGCAGGGAAACACGCACACACAATCACATCTGTCTCCCTAGGCAGACAGCAGCTTTTAAGATAAAACTTGGGGCGTCGAGTAGCTCAGTTGGATGAGCATCGGCCCCATGTGTAGAGGCTACAGTCCTCACTGCAGATGGCCCCGGTTTGAGTCCCACATCGGACAAGCCCTTAGCTGCATGTCATTCCCCCTCTCTCTGCCTCCCCATTTCCTGTCTCTCTCTACTGCACTGTCAATAAAGGCACAAAAAGCCCGAAAAAATAAATAAAAAAAAAAAAAAAAAGATGAAACTTGTGTTCGTAAATGGGATATCGGACGGAAAACTACAAGTCGTATTGAACAGATCACCTCACCACAATGCTAAAATGGTTGAAAAAGCAGCTCATATTCATTGAAGTACAGTACTTCAATGAATATGAATAATACAAATTTGATGCCAAAATGATGATTTTTTATAAGCTGAATATCAAAAGTAGAGATGGTCTGTCAATACATGTGTGTACATATATGTGTACAAAAATAGGTAATTAACAAAACTGTCCTCAAAATCATAGAAAGACATGACAACACACATACACAGTACTGATCTGCCTTATACATCAGGGTGTGAGAAAATATCGATACACTAAAATATCGCAATATTTCATGACGTGATACTATATAGATATTTTGAAGCGCTTTATCGATATTTTATCAATAGTTTACATTGTGACAGTGATTTTGTGATGGTGGTTTTGTGTTTTATTTAAGCCTCCGACCACTAGTTGTGCAGCAGCCACTCAGTCATTTGACTCTCCCCCTCCTTCCACGCCTCTAACTAGACGAAGAGATCTCGCAAGCATACAGGCTTCGGGCGCAGAAAAGATTAAAATATTGCATTCTACAAGTTAACATTTATGCAGGTTGAACAGGTGTATTGATAAAGTTTTTGCTTTTTACTTGCACAGATTTTATTGCACTTACTTACAGTAACTAAGAGGGGAGTTCACATCAACTCAGGTAATCTTCAGGTGAATTGTTTCACGTCACTGCTCTGCCGTGACGCCCATGTGTGCAGCGCTGATACACACACAGAGCAGGGGCAGAGAGATTCTGCAGACTAGGTGCAGAGTTGGGGAAAAATATGCATTTTTTAAAAAATTAATCTGCAGAAATCTTCTCCTCTCAAAAACAAACAGACCTGATTAAAACGGTAAAAACAGTTTCACGTTAGGAACCTGTGTTTCTCTGACAGCACCGTAGCTTGCCACCAGCTAAAGCACAAACAAGTTTTGAACTGTTCTGAATCTGATTGCATAAAGAAGAAACTGCATTTGTTTATGCATATAACATTGTGTGTTCTTTAAACTATGAGAGTTTTTCTAAAAGTAGACTATTTTGGAAAAAAAAAAAATCGCAATATATTGGCTTGCTTGTATTATCCCAATACATCACAATATATCGTATAGTGTCTGTAGGGACACAGACAAAGGCAAGATGGCCGATTCAAAATCTTCGCTGTGACCACATGGCCTGAGCAAGGAAGACTACACAAGATGGCAGTAAACAAAGAAACCACTCAAAACAGCCACTGAGACCACCTGGTGTGTGGGGGAGGGAAGGTGTGAGTTTCTTTGTTAGCCCAGCTCATGTAATCTAAAGGTACCAGGTTAGAGCATGCAGGTTCTAGAACTGAGACGTACTACAGGTATATGTGAACATGCAGGTCTTCAATTAACTGTTTGACTTACCACAACCTAAGTAAACATTACAACAACAAAACATTAACCAATATGTACATTAACAAAGGTTAAGAGTTATGCTGCTTAGCTGTGCTGTGATAAGTGAGGTTAGGCCATTTTACCCGGTCCTTGGAACAAAACAAAGAGGTCCTTTCCAGTGTTGTTGAAGAGTCCAGTGAGTTGGGTGGCTTCCTGGTGGAGTGAAGTCCTGTCTGGCTGTGTGGTCTCTGTGTTGGAGAGGAGGTTGGCTGGTTTGCTCTTTGTTCTTCTTACTGTTCCACGCTAACTCTGCTGTGGCTCCTGTTGCTTGGGAAATCAGCTGGCAGACTTTGTGTCGTAGCCGCTGACACTGAAGTTAACTTGTTCACTCTGTGTTTAAAAGCAAAATGAGGGAGAGTGTTGCAGTCTGCTGTGAGCAGGTCTGCAGGAAAGCTGTTGAGCCAGGTAGCCTTGTGCTGACCTGGTGCTGGGAGCCTGGTTGCTGAAGGGGAAAAGGAGCTGCTGCTCCTGAGCAGGCCAAGGACAGAAGAGAGAAAACAGAGAAGGAGATCTGGTTTTGTCTGGTGACATCCTGGGGGGTCACATGTCACACACTGACCAACACGGACTGGTCAGTGAGGTCCCTGGGGGAGGGTCGTCCCCCAGTGTGAACAGTGAGGAACTGTGGGGAAGTGAGTTCTATTGTCTGTAAACCAAAGAAACATGTGTTCTCCACCACCTTGAATGTACTGAGTCCCAACACTGATGTGAGGCTTCGCAAGTGATGCTCTATGTCCTCCTGTGGCCAGATGAGTCAGCAAGGCAAGAGTTTTTAAAGCAATTCTCTTGTGTTGGTGATGCAACCAAAATGTCATCCACATACTGTACTAACGCAGATGGACCAGGCAAGACCAATTTAAACAAATGTGCTGCGTTGGACTGGCAACATATCCCATGCTCCACCTTGTAAATCCCTATTGACAATTACAATATGTGAATGCAAATAAGTCCTGTATTCTATCAAAAAAAAGGAATCAGTTTTCCTGCTACCTTTAAATTTTAATTGTATAGGTGTATCAGAAACATGCACTTGCATTGCATTACTTATGAACTGAAACTGTCTATGTCCATCTGTGGGTCTCCCTATGGGTCATGTCCTGCATTCCACATGAAGGAAGCAGGTCTGTGTCCAGCCTGTACTGGGGCTTGCAATGGAGGGGATGAAGTAATATAATCCTGAACTGGATTTTCTCTCTCTCCCTCTCCTTGTCTTTCTATCTGCTGATCTAGGATTCTCTGTTCACAATCTTTAGACCAGTAATCAGACCTCTGACAATAATTACACATATCTGCAGGATGTGTCTGTCCCCTCCAATATGGCATATTACCATATCCACATCCTCTTTGAATTGGATGTCCAAAACCAGGTCTATACTCTGACATATCCCATTGCTGTTGATCATATCCACGACCGTGGCCTCACATCACTCTGTGTTTCACTTTTATTACTTCCAACCCCATAAAGGGGTGCATCACTAAAGTCTCTAGTAGATGTAGATAAACCAACAAACAACAATATAACAATAAAACCCAGACATGTATGGATCCTTGGCCTCCTGCTCACCCCAAAAGTCAGTAGTTTACCTAAGGTTGACATTCTTCTCATCCTAAAACCAATGTTGCACACATGCAAAACAAATACCACCTTAGAGTACTAATTTGGATTTAGGTCAGAGGAACATGAGGGCAAGTCAGTGGCATCAACGCCTTCGTCATCCAGGAACAGCCTACACACTGTGGGCCAGGCATTGTCCTGCACCAGGAGGAACCCAGGGCACTTTGCACCAGCGTGAGGTCTGATAATCACTCTGAGGATTTCATCCTGGTACTTAACAGCAGTCAGGGTACCGTTGGCTATAACATCTGATGTCTGTGCCATTCTCCAAGGATCTGCCTCTCCAAACCATTACTGACCCACTGCCAAACCGGTCATGCTGGATGATGTTACTGGCAGCACAACGTTCACCATGGCATCTCCAGACTCTTTCACACCTGTCAAGTGTTGTCAGTGTGAACCTGCTCTCATCTGTGAGGAGAACGGGGCGCCAATGGCTGATCTGCCAATTCTGGTGTTCTCTGGCAAATGGCAATCAAGCTGCATGGTGCTGGGCTGTGAGCACAGGTCCCACTAGAGACGTCAGGCCCTCATGCCACCCTCATGGAGTCTGTTTCTGACAGTTTGGTCAGAAACATGTACACCAGTATCCTACTGGAGGTCATGTTGTAGGGCTCTGGCAGTGCTCCTCCTGTTCCTCCTTGCACAAAGGAGCAGGTACCGGTCCTGCTGCTGGGTTGATGCCCTTCTCTGGCCCTGTCCAGCTCTCCTCGTGTAACGGCCGGTCTCCTGGTATCTCCTCCATGCTCTTGAGACTGTGCTTGGAGACACAGCAAACCTTTTTGAGACCGCACGTATGGATGTGCCATCCTGGAGGAGCTGAACTACCTGTGCAATCTGATTGGGCTGCAGGTACCGCCTCATGCTACCAGTAGTGACAAGGACACTAGCAAAACACAAAACTAGAGAAGAATCTGTTAGGAAGGATCAGGAGAGAGCAACTGTCTGTGGCCACCACATGCAAAACCATTCCCTTTTTGGGGGTTGTCTTGCTTTTGCCTCTCCATTGCCCTTTCATTTGCACAAAAGCAGCTGAAAATGATTCACAATCACTTGTGCTTCCTAAATGGACAGATTGATATACCTGAAGTTTAACTTACTTGGTGTTATACTGTGATGATTAAGTGTTCCCTTAATTTTTTTTGGGCAGTGTAGATGCTCTTTATTTGGGTAGGGCATGTGGATTGGGGCAACAGTTTCCACAATATTAATACCACCTAAATTAATATCACTATATATATTACACTAAGTAACTAAGTTTAGCTTAATCTGAACCTACAGTCAACCAGTTAATTCATAGTGCCTTCTCCTTAGAGTAAAGTTCTCACACATTTCACTTTTATTTTGACGGTTACTTCCGGTATTTCCTTTTCATTTTTTTCATTCACCTGCAGTCTTTAATTCACAAGGAAAACCTGAATAATGGAAATTAAAACAAACCAAAAAAACTGCCAGCTTTTTACACCTTGTTCCACTTAATACTCAATGTTCATGGACAATGGAAAAAATGAAAAACGGCTCGTTTTTGGTTTAAAATGGAAAAAATGAAAATATGGTGTGTTTTCATTTTTAGTTTAAAACTTAAGTTTAAAACTGAGATGCAATGCAGTCAATTCATCTGAAATGAAGACATGAATTATTAGCTAATGTTGTGACCTAAAAGTGATTGATATCTTAAGTTAGTGCTATAGTGTTTCTGTTTTAGCCACTGAAATGTTAAAAAAAAAACATGCCGATCTTGTTTGAAGGATACTTGTCCAGACAAGTGTAACTAGCATCAGCTAATTCACCTTAAGCTATTTGAGTTTAAATGTTGTTGATGATGCATGCATATCCATTATCCAATATTCTAACTTAAATGAAATGTAGGTTAAAACTTACCTGTGTAGACTCCAGATGGAGGCAACACATCCAGACTGAGACTTCAAGTGACAAATGCCAACTCGGAGTGTTGACTTTCCCGCATTTCACAACAAAGACACAAAAGTTAAGAGAACTTTCGCTCCTTGCATTGAACTGCAGCTGAAAGATATAAGTAGCCTAAACTAAATGGTTTTGAAGCAAACAAATAGCTTGTTTGCTAACTCAAATTATTGCCTCAAATTTATATTGGAAACTATAACTGGAAACTGGAAACTGGAAAGACTTTTGCAATACTAATGCACAGAGACATCCAGGTTTACACATCAATACTGCAGGCCAGAATGTATATAATGTCATTAAATAACTATTTTAACATAAAAAAAAAAAAAAATCACCAAAACATCACATTTTTATTTCATTTGTTAGAGTCTCTGCAAACCATTGTCGGTGAACATTGTTTTATTTAACCAAGAAATAGAAACCAAGTAGTGTGTTTTTCTGTACCGATCCAATATAACACCTCAGAAACAATTTTACAGAGAGGCACTTCCATTTTATCGTGATTACTCTGTAGCACTGCTGTACCCAGGAGTCAAAAGACATCATTGTCAAGTGTGTATATGTGTGTTTGTGTTTGTGTGAGTCACTGTAAGACCAGAAGGGGTTTTCCACATGAAAAGGGACTCAGTGACCACATCGCTTGGTGATATTCCAGTCACGTGGCACTACAACAGGCAGCCAGACTCATGCTCACACAGGCATGCAGGACACAGACAGACAGAAATACATCCCCTCACACATAGACATGTGCACATTGACTCAAAACACAAACATGGAGAAAAAAAACACACAAAATGGAGTGCATAAAGATGTGTGTTCACAATCAAGGTGTACACATGCACAAACATGTGTTTTATAATATGTGCAAATGTTTGTGCACACATGCATATTCTGCACATTGATACAACACAGACAGATGATTACATGACCAAAAACATCTGTGTTGCCATGTTGTGTTCCTGTAGACGTGTATGGTCATACACATGTCTACAGGAACACAAAATGGCAACACAGAGACAGACACACATAGCTAGACACAGTATTCTGAATGTAGCCAGGACCATGGCTACAAACTCACTGCAAGACTGTGTCCTCCTAAGTCTTTGCTCAGACTCCCAGAACAAGTTCTTTCAATCACTCCTTAATTTTTATAGAACTTAGCATGTGTGTGTGTGTGTGTGTGTGTGTGTGTGTGTGTGTTTAGCTGTGCAGACGATGTTTGTGCTGTGAGGAAGAAGTCTAGACATGGGTACCTTCTGTCACAGCATCAGTAGTGCTGAATAAGGCATGTTACACTATGCAGGTTCCCTTGTAATTATCTAACTCATTCTTTTTTGAGCCAAGTGACAAATAATTGCCATTACAGATTATATTGATAGATGTAAATATACTGTTTTGTAGCATTCATACTCATGCTTAAATATACATACACATTGACAGTAAAGTAACTAAACATATTTACTGGACTATTGTGCTTATGTTCCGTTACTTTGCTTTTGTATTTACATTTTATGCTATACTTATACTCTAATATTGTAAATTTTGTCTACTACACTTACTTGACAGCTATATAAGATTACGATTTTGAAAAACTCAAATTAGCATGTAAAATATGATGTATCAAATATGACGAAAGGCATTTGAAATATTTAAATGTTTATCATTATCCAGCAGTCAGCAGAAAGATCAATGTGGACAATCACATCAATCGTGCCAAAAACCATCTTGACAAGGTTTCCAATGTGATTGATGTTCAAACTTCAGCTACTGCTTAAGGCTGTGAGATACAGCCCAACTCTTAAGTAAAAGCCAGTAAGTTAAAGTTATTTTATTGTTTGTCTATCTGTAAATAAATAAATAAATAGTGAATATAAGCAAAATATTATGATATTGTGCCTTGGTTGCACTCATACTTTACTTGTTGAATTGATTTGCAAAATCAGGTTGGGTACACACAGAGACTGTGAATATAATCATGTTTACCTGAGATGAAGTGTGATGAATGATAAGGTATAATTAACTGATGTCTAACTTTCATTTCATTTCTTAGTCCACAGAAAACAAGAGCACTGACTCTTTTTATTTTCAGTTTTTTGACTTGACCAGGAAGAATTAAATTTTTTGATATATGTGTACCGTACAGTGTGTTTATCTTCATCTAAATTAAATGTATGCCTGAGAAACACAATCACTGAGGTCAGACTGTTCACTCTACACACAACTACAACGCTGTTTAAATGCCTTCAGTATTGTGCAGTGTTCTGCCTGTCCCAATTTTAATAACACAAAAGGTAAACTAAATAATTGCCTTCTACTTCATTACCATTTTTCTATGAGATGTGCAACAGAGATAACAGTTTTGTGGACCTCTGAATAACAACAATAACAAGATTAGTTGTTTTCTTGATGTTTTTGTCAATTCACTGGATTTACTTTGTTCTAATTCCAACTGATTAACCAAATATTAAGGCTGAAGGTACCTCAGGCAAGTTCTGGCATGGGACAAGTCCATACTTTAAGCAGTGTATATCTTACCGGTTGGGAGCTTGTGGCGGTTCTCGGTCAGCCAAACAAATAGTCTGGCAAAGTTGCAGTTGCAGAGCCAGGGGTTTCCCTCCAGACGCAGCTTTCGAAGGGAGGGCAGGGGTTCCAGGACGTTGACATCCAGCGTTGTGAGGCCATTTCTCTCTAGTTCCAGCTCCCTTAAAGAAGTCAACCCTGTAAAAGCCCCCCTGCCTACCATGCTTAGGTAGGGGTTGTTCCCCAGTCGCAGTTTGATCAGACTCCTGGACTCCTCAAATGTCCCATAGGAGATTTCTGTCAGGTTGTTGCTCCCTAGGTCCAAGAAGACTAATCTAGAGGAGGTGCTCAGTGTCCCTGGCTCCAGCTGGGAGAGGGAGTTATTCCTCAAGTCCAGGTAGACCAGATCACTATACAGGAACAGGAAGTCAGACGGGATCCAGGGAATCCAGTTGTTGGAGAGCAGGAGACGTCGAACATCCAGAGGAATGGAGTCCGGGACTTTGGTGAGACCTTTGCTGGTGCAGTCCACAGTGTGATGGTCTGGACAAAAACAGCTGGATGGGCAGTTGTGGCCTCGTGTAAGCAAGGTGGAGGATATCAAGGCAAGGAAAGGCTGTAGCCAGTTAATACATGGTAACATTGTTGAGGGGCCGGCAGCATTAATCAGGAGACAGGGGGGTGAGGGGGTCGCGACAGGGGGTAAGAAGGGAGGTCAGAGAGACGGACGGATAGACAGATTGACATCACAGGATGGGAAAGGAAAGGGGAAACAATGTTGGTTCAGCGTGGACTTCCTTTCGCACTCCCTGCACTGCAAAGCAAGAACACCTCGAAAAGCCATCGAGTAGCGAGGGAGTGATGTACAGCAGGAAATCACATAACAAGCAGTCTGGATCAAATAGCAGGCTGCTGGCTTTGAGGGAAAAGCGGGGAGGAGCAAAAGAGAGCGTGCAAGAGAGCGGTGAGGAGGGGAAGAGGGGGGATGTGAAAGGGGAGAGGATTAACACAGAGGTAAAGAGAAGCAAATGAAGGGAGAGGCTGGGTTTATGGTATAAGCTCTGTGTTTGTGTGTGTCTATATGGTTTAGCTGGGATAACCCTCCATGTCTCATTAGTCAGCAACTGAGGTAAACTAATTATCCCTGTCATCAGTGGTATCCGCAGCGACAGTCCTTAGTGAGCGAGATCCCAGCGGTGTGTTTGAACTGTAAGTAGACAGCCCTGAAGTGAAGATGAGGATGTCATCACCATCTGTGACTCACATGTGACCTGTGACGTATGTACAGTCAACAGCAGTGTCACATGCAGAATCACCGCTGTTTTCCCCTTTCTCCCTCATCCTCTTCCAATCCTCAATTTTTTTTCCCCCTTTGTTTCACATGCTGACTGGGAATAGAGAACAGGTAGTTTCTCAGTCAGTCACCATGACAATGGCTCCAAAACATTTTCCAGGGGCAGGATGTGCTGACATGGAAGTCTGTCACTGTCACTCTGCCACTCCTCTCAGATTCACATATCACAGCAGTGGCAGATGATGCAATCCAGCCCTGTGAAATACTACTTTTATGAAGCTCAGAGTGATGATGTAAAATGCAAGCTGGAGTCAATCCAATGACAATGTGATTAATAGCCCGACTCAGGAACAGCACTGGGCTGTGGTGTGATTTTGGTGCAGTGGTCATAGTGGCAGGTCATATGGCACCCAGGCCCAGAAAGATTCTTAACACAACAATTGCAAAAAAAAAAAAAAAAAAAATGCCCATAAAGTGATGAATGCATTTTTCTGACGTCTGCGGAAAGAAGAAGACATGTCATCCACATGTCAAGATGGGCAGCCAACTGCACTTGGATGAGGTTCGGTAAGTTTCTAGAAGCTCCTTCCTGTTGCTTCACAGCTTCAATTCAATTCAATTTTATTTGTATAGCGCCAAATCATAATATACATTATCTCACAGCACTTAACAGGGTAAGGTCAAGAGAAACCCAACAGTTCCAACGGAGAGCAGCTCTTGGCGACAGGGGGAGGAAAAACTCCCTTTGACAGGAAGAAACCTCCAACAGAACCAGGCTCAGGGTGGGGGGGGGGGTCTGCCTCGACCACCTGGGTTTGAAAGGAGAGTGGGTGGGTGGCTGGGTGGGGGCATGAACAGCAGTATATACTGTTGATTTTTAATTGTAACAGTGAAAATAATAACAGTTATACTCAGAGGTAATGGTGTTATCAATAATAGTACAATAGCACAAAAGTAGTACAATATGAGTGCAGAGAGAGAGAGAGAGAGAGAGCTCAGTGCATCATGGGAATCCTGCAGCAGTCTAGGTCTATAGCAGCACAACTGAGGGATGGACTCATTTGAGCCAGCTATAACTAAAAGCCCCATCAAAGAGGACAGTTTTAAGCCTGATCTTAAATTTAGAGAGGAAGTCTGCCTCCTGGACCCAGAATGAGTCTGATAGCTGAAGGCTGCCTCCCATTCTAGTCTTAGAAACTCTAGGAACCACAAGTAGTGCTGCATTTTGAGAGCGGGTTATTCTATTAGGATAATAGGGGAAATATGAGCTCTTTAAGATATGAAGTGACCATTAATGGCTTTGTAGGTGAGGAGGAGGATTTCAAATTCTATTCTGAATTTTACCGGGAGCCAATGCAGAGAAGCCAACAAGGGAGAGATGTGATCTCTTTTCCTTTTTCCTCTCAGTTCCTGCACTGGAGCATTTTGAATCAGCTGGAGGTATTTCACTGAGTTATAATGGCAGTCATCCAGTCTAGAGGTAACAAATGCATTGACTAGTTTGTCAGCATCCTTTTGAGACAGGATGTTTCTACTTTTCATAATGTTGTGCAGGTAGAAGAAGACTGTCCTAGAGACTTGTTTTACGTGTGAAGTAAAAGACATATCCTGGTCAAAAATGACCCCAGGGTTTCTGACCATAGCACTTGAGGCCAGAGTAAGTATATTATCAGATAGTGTGTCTCTACGGTCAGTGGCATTCCCACTTTTCCCATTAAAATCCCCAAGACTATAAATGCTCTTCCTGGCAGAAGTATCACACCAGACTGTCCCCATCACGCTTGTTGTTTCCGCTAACCAGACTGAAACGATACAGTTTTTTGTCCTCCCGTCCCCTTACGACCTCATTGTTCTTGGTCTCCCCTGGCTTAAAATTCACAATCCACACATAGACTGATCACGAGCCTCCATCAGCAGCTGGAGTCCTCACTGTCACTTATATTGTCTTCAGTCAGCTCACTCACTCCTGGTCATTCAAATCCATTCCACCTCCTGTGCCTCCCAATCTCTCCTATGTTACCCCGGTTTATCAGGACCTCTGGGAGGTTTATAGTAAGGCTAAAGCCTTACCCCCCCCCCCCCACTCCCCTTATGACTGCTCCATTGACCTCCTTTCCCAGGGCTTCTTTACCCTCCAGCCATCTTTACAATCTGTCGCACCCTGAGAAGGAGGCGATAGAGGAGTACAAACGCAAATCCCTATCTGCCGGTCTCATTCGACCCTCATCATCCCCTGTTGGTGCCGGATTCTTTTTTGTCCAAAAGAAGGACAAATCTCTCCATCCATGCATTGATTATCATAGTCTTAATGACATAACAGTCAAGAATAAATATCCCCTTCCGCTCATGGACTCTGCTTTTGAACCCCTCCACAATGCCAAGATTTTCACAAAATTAGACCTCCGCAACGCTTACCACCTTGTCCTCATCCGTGAAGGTGATGAACGGAAAACCACCTTTAATACCCCCCCCTCGGCCACTTTAAGTACCTCATCATGCCCTTTGGTCGTTCACCCCGACCCAGGTCCACCTAACTGTTTATTTGTCCCTGATTCTGCTTGTTCCCAGGTTCTTCAGTGGGGCCACTCTTCCAAGCTGGCTTGTCATCCTAGAGCCCACAGAACTCCGACTTTCATCTGTAGAAGGTTCTGGTGGCCCACCATCACTCAGGACACCCGATCCTTCATTTCCTCCTGTGCCGTGGCAAGACTTCACATCAGGCTCTGGCCAGGTTGCTACGCCCCCTTCTCATACCTGCCTGTCCATGGTCCCACATCGCCGTGAATTTTGTCACCAGCCTGCCACTGTCATAAGGTAACACTGTGATCCTTACCATTTTGGAACGGTTCTCAAAGTGTATGCATTTTCTCCCTCTGCCCAAGTTACCGCTGTGGCTCTGTTGGTGACGCATGTGTTCCGCATTCATGGGATCTCTGTGATCATTGTTTCAGACCGTTCTCCTCACAGGTATGGAAAGCATTCTGTCAGGCTTTGGGGGCGTCACCAAGTTTGTCATCCAGTTTCCATCCCCAGAACAATGGCCAGACAGAGAGAGCCAACCAAGATCTGGAGTCAGCCCTGTGCTGCATCATGGCCTGTCACCCTGCCTCCTGAAGCCTTCACCTGCCTTGGATCGAGTATGCCCACAACACCATGACCAACGCCTCCACGGGTATGTCCCCATTAGTGGCATTGGTGGGGTTCCAGCCCCCCTGTTCCCTCCCAGGAAGGTGAAGTGGATGTCCCCTGCGTCCAGGGGAGTATTTCCATTTTATGTTACTGTATACTTCCACCCCTACATTTCAGAGAGAAATACTTTTAACTCCACTACATTTATCTCACGGCTTTAGTTACAAGTTACCTGTAAGACAAAGATTTAACACTATGGAAAACATAGCAAGCTTTTTAAAATACAAAATTTCAAAAATTCAGATGCCTGGATTGTTAACAGCTCATGATCAGCAAACGATTTCCCCCTGTAAACTTCTCATATGGTTCTCATAAGTTAATTGAATGTTCAAATTATCCAATATCTCATCAAAAAAATCATAGACTGCGGACGGAAAAAGTCCAAAAACTGAAAACAGATTTGTGTATCTAAACTATATACATTGACAATCAGCTAATTCATTCAATTTCACAGAGAATGGATTTCTGTAAATTTGTAAGACACACACATACTTTCAGTATCTTGTTGTATCAATATCAGTATCAGTATGATGTTTTTCTGTACTGGTATGGGATGTGATCCAAAAAGCCATACAATTTCCCACATCTCTAGTAAGGTTAGCTGGGCCAGGCAGCCCAGTTCTGGATCATCAATTGCCATCTCCTCTTCTCCTTTTCATCACACAGAAAGCGGCAAAATGACAACTGAATCATTTTTTTGAACTCAGATCAGTTCAAACAACACAGGTCAGCACCAGGACCAAGCACAACATCCTACAAGCTGTATAGCACTGCCCCAAACTGCTACACCAGCTTTGGAGGATCTTGAAGGTCCTTTGGAGGAGAGGAAAACAGCAGTGGCGTATTGTAGAGGGAGTGTGAATCATAAAAGAGGAGGACTTTAGGAATATCAGCCATGTCATTGGTTAGCATTGGTTGGAAGGCAAGATTGTTTTCAGCATTCTAGCCAAGCAACTGGCTGATTTCTTCCTCAAGAATGGATACATAGACCCTTCAGTGTACCAGGCTGTCTAGAGCGTACAGTGGTCAGACAGCTGCTCAGAGAAGCCAAGAGAGCAGGGGTGACTTGGTTGTGCTGTGGTTAGCGCTGGCCAATGCATATGGCTTTATGCCCCACAAGCTGGTGCTGGAGACGTGAGAGAGGCACCATATTCCATTCACAGTAAAAGACCTCATCCTGGATTAATACAGTGATTTCAACCTGAGGGTCTCAGCAGGCCCAACAACTTCTGAGTTTGGCGGTGGGAATCATCACAGGCTGCACCATGTCTATAATCCTGTTTGCCCTGGTGATGAACATGTTGGTGAAATCAGCTGACCCAGGGTGCAGAGGCCCAAAGTCCAACTCAGGGATCCACCAACCAACAATTTGCGCATTCATGGATGACCTAACAGTGACCACTGAGTCAGTGCCAGGAGGCAGATGGATCCTGAATGGCCTTGAGAGGCTGATGGAATAGGCCAGGATAGAAATCAAGGTCTTTGGTTTTGAAGAGAGGTTTTATTTCTCTATCAAAGCATCTACTACAACAGTTTCAAGCATACAGCATCTACCAGAAAAGCTGCAAGGAGTTGGAGAGGTGCTTGAAAGAAGTCGACAAGACAGGCCTTCCAGGAAAATTCAAAGCATGGATCTATCAACATGGGATTCTGCCTAGGATCCTGTGACCACTGCTTCTTTATGAGTTTCCAATCTCCACCATTTCAGACCTGGAATGGAGAGTCTACCATTTCCTGAGAAGATGGCTAGGCTCCTCCTCAAATCCATTGAGGAGGACTTCTGGTCTTGTAAAGAAGGGAAGTGCTGCAACTTAGAGAGTCCACAGACCCGAAAGTTGCTGGGGCAGGGGTAGCAGTCAAGACTGGCAGGAAGTGGAGAGCAGATGTTGCAGTTGGGCACAGTAATGACTACGCCATGCAGTCCTGGTGGGAACAGTGGCTAGAGGAAGGGCAGGGCCAGGAACAGTCGCGTCCCCTCAGTATGAAAAGGCCCAGCAAAAAGACAACTGGTCCAGAGAGAAGTGAAAGCTACTATAGAGGAGAACCAGCAGAGCAATGGGAATGAGACATCAAGGCGCTTGGACCAAATGGAACAAGTTACGGAGAGAAAGATCTCATGAACTGACCTTAGACAAGCTCAAAAATTTTCAGATTTGGAATCTTATTTGTTTAATTTCAGATACATTTTGAACATACATGAATATATCTGTTAATTATAACCAGATCATACCACTATCAAAGGAGTTTAACACTACAATTTAAGAAATATAAGAAATTATAAAAGAATTATTTGGGACCCATTGAATTTCCCAGGGACCCACTAAAATCACCACCTGTGGGTCCCGGGGACTCACTACATTGAAAACCTATCAACATCACTGACTCTCGTCTGTAAGCTAATGTCTCCTGTTAACCACCAGAGGGACCCAAAGAGCTGTTGCCATTCAGGTAGATAGGATGTCAATAAACAGAGAGAAAGATTTTCAATGGAAGGTAAAAAGGAGAGTTTATTTTTCTTGTATTTGATAACGATTTAAACTATGTGGTGAGGTATAACTGTTTAAAATGAATTTGATTGACATTTGAAAACTGGTGGAGTTCCATGTGGACAAGCAGGACTGGACAGTAGAAACAGAAACATCTGTAAAATTCAAATATTGCGCTGCTTTTCTGTGGAGAGTTGCTTCTTTAGCAGCGAGTATTTGGCTGCTTTTATCTAAACTGGCCCTCTCCTATGATTGATAGACACTCACCTGTAGTGACGTAGTCAGCGAAGCTTAATGGGCGCCTTCAAACAGGAGGAGGAAGTGAGTGAGTAAGAAGAAATATGTGACAGAGCGGAGCGAAGGACCAGAGCTGCTGCTACAGCTGCACTTCTCCTCTCTCTGGACAGCAGCTGTCGCATACTTCACACTTCTTTCTGATATCATTTAATACGGAAGCCGACCGGTGTTTGTACGCTCAACTCACACAGGTAAGACAGCTGCTACACAGCTCAGTGTCGTGGTTGCTGAACTGCGTGTCACCTCGCTGTTTAGAACCATGGGAATGTGAGGCAGACATTTTTTTCTCCCACCCTAATCCGTCTTTAAGCAGCATACTTATTGGAGATTCAAACTCAACAAAAAAAAACAAGCTAATGTTTTATTTGGCTCTTTGTGTCATAACAGTAGGTTATATATTCTAAACCAAGCAAGTTTCTTACACTATGTAATGAATGTAATTTTAAGATTACCACAATAATATGTTTATAGGGGTGAGGCTTGCATAATGTGCAAGTGTGTCTCCACTTGACCTCATACTCTTTGCACAGGGCAGGTCAGGAGTATTGTATCTTGTAGCTTGTGTGGTGCACAGATTTGTTGGAGCAGATCTCTATATGATGTGTTGGAGTGTGTAGGAATCAGCTGTGAGTCTCTGGTTGATTCCCTTGATATGAGTTTGAGGACTGACAACTGGCTGCTCTCTCCGACTCACTGTGTGAGTGGGGAACTGGATCGTGCTTTAAGCTCCCTTCTTTGATGGGATGAGTCCCTTATTTCTCTTGGTTATTCATGTAAAGGCTGTATTTTCTCCCTCCTCTTCAGATTCCTCTGATGTTGTAGGTTTTGTAGCACTCAGTAGACTGGGCCGTGATCACGCCAGGAGGACGCCATGTCCCAAAGCCGGTCAGACAACTGCACGGGCGACCAGGCCCCTCTAGTTCTGGAGAGCCACTTCTCCACAGAACTACATATATCTGAGCCAGGTGATGATTGCTGCCAGTCAGAAAGTCCCTCCACACCCCAACATGAAATATCCACACCCAAAGAAGATGAAGTAGACAGGCTTGTGGTGCCTCAGCAGGTGGTCTTGAGCACCCAGAGTCCTGCAGGACTGAAGGTTGGCACTCATCAACTCATCCCCAAGAGTTTAGCCACGGCTAGCCGACATAAAACCCGCCACCACACTACCGTGGTGACGTTCCCAGTGGGACTGGAGCACTCCAGCAGTGGGACCCGGAGCCGACATTCAACCCAGGGGCCAGATTTGTCCTGGGAGGATTATGACAGTGATGGAGATGGTTTTGCTTTGAGGAGGAACCGCAGGAACAAGTCGTACAGAGCAGCTGTGACCAGCCTGGATATTGAAGCCATAGCAGCAGGACAAGGGGCTATGGCCGTGCTGAAACCTGTCAGAGAGGGCAGAGCACCCAGTCCTGGTCCAGCTCGCAGCCCTGGACGCAAGGTGAATATGCCGGGGGGGTCGGGGATCAAAGGGCAATGTTGTACTCTGTCCACTTACCATAAACTCATAGTAAAGTAAATGGAATTTGACATGCAGTTGGCTAATTACAAAAACTGTAAAAAGATCATTTTTTATCCTGTGATCTGGTGGATATTATCCTTTGAATATTTCAGAATGAAGGGTTCAGGTGCAGTCCTTCTCCAGCAATAAAGTCATCTATATTTGAAATAAATTCATTTATTTAGAAAGGCATTACAGCATTCTTTGATTTTGAACAAAACTGACTGAAGAAAAGACTGATATTGATTTCAGTGCCAATATGTTCTTAAGATGAAAACAGAGCTAATAATCTCATAGGTCACAGCCAGCGTAGCCAATAGTGTCAAATGTTCCTCTAGTCATAGAGATGATGGCAACTGTTTCCTTTCCTCCAGACCAGTGCTAGTGTTGAGTAAGATCTCCTAGGGTTTTTACCAGTTTATAATTAAAAAATGCTAAATTGAAGGATTGAAAGAAAGAGGCAGTGCTTAAGAGAGATTAAAAAAAAGAGTATCATTGATGCACAAGTATTCCAAAGTGATAAACTGCTGTCTCCCCTGCAGCGAACCTTCGGGAGAAAGAGGAACCAGAAGCAACGTGGATCCTTCAAAGACGGTATGTTCACTAATGTGTCACTCTGTCCACCACTCTAAATTTGACTACAAGACTGCAAATAGCTAGGAAATGACAATGACATTTGGTGTTTTTTTTCTTTTTTTGATTGCAAAGTAAATACATGTTGTGGAACTTCAATGTGGATTTGATATGTGGACGCCATAATCTCCTAGTCATAGCTCAGAAAAGATTCCATAAGGCAACAGGAGAGAGCCAAACAGGAAATTATTCACTCTGTACACTCCCAGCATGCTGAGTGTCTGTTGAATCCTGAAGGTGGATACTTGTCCTGCACCTTCACACACTGACACGTCTATATTTTGATAAGTGGTTTTTCATAAGCAGTTTTCAGTTCTAATTATGTGGATTTGAGAATTGTTTACTGTTTACTTGTCTCACTGGACAAAAAGCTCTGTCTAAAGATGTTAACATTAATCTAATAATCACATTTAACACAGAGAATCCAACCTGTGACCGTTCACTAACTTAATCTTCATTCAACCTCATCATTATCATTCTGCCAATGAGACACTCCAGGCAGAAACCTGTATTTAAACCTAACTCACTGTCAGATGCATTCTCACCTCCATGCTATAATTTTCAAAGTTATTGTATGTTATCATGAATTGAATTCCACCTCTGCTTTTAGAATTTCCTACTCTTTACAGAACACCTACAATTACTTTCTTTCAATACATCAGACAGATGTGGGTGAATAGCAGGATTCTGTGTAGGCTCATTATGAGATTAATGTTTCAGTTTAAAAAAACAGGTATTTTCATCCTTTAAACTGTGTATTTTAGAATTTGCAATGGGCTTCTGTGGCGATGAAAAAATGTGATTGTGATGTGAAAGTCACATGAATCCCAACTGCAAAAGCATGCACACTGAGACAGATGTGATAGTTCAGTTTGTTGATTTGTTGATTTGTCGATGTTGATGCGATCCACAGCTACACCGTGCCTCTACCAGGAGATCCGTGAGCGTGGGCTGCACTCCACCAACCAGGATGAGTTGCTGGATGACTTTGTGGTGGTGGAGCCTCCTGTGGAGGACCAGGGCATCGTGGTGAAGAGCTACCGGCCAGCACAGCTCACCTGGAGCCAGCTACCACAGGTAAACCTCTAACCATCCTGACATGCAAAGTGTGAGCAAACAAGTGCACATGTACTGTATATGAATCCATTTCAGTCTTCACTTCCTTCAGCAGACAACACTGACAGCCAGTGTGTTGGTCTTCTGATGAAATATTGTTCTTTCTTTGCTCTTTAACTTTCCTTTTTTTTTTATATGAAAAAGTCTTACTGTTCTTCATAAACTAAGAACGTCCACACTCCATGACCCCGTGTAGAAATGCTGTCGGAACATACACTGAGCCTGTGTGACAGCCTGGAGATGTTTGGAGACATTTTTTTTTAAATCATTTTCATCATTTTCAAAACAAACTTTATAACGTGTGAGAGCTCCACATTGGTTTCTTTTTACATCTCTTCCAAAGGTGAAGGACACAGGAGTCCTGACAATGATCTCACCTCAGGAGAGAAAGAGACAAGAGGTGAGGTGTTTGCTTACACACAGAAACACATAGAAACATGCACTTTAAGAAAACCAAGACAAAACAAGATGTGATACAAATAATTACACAGCAATGTGATTACAACTAAGACTCAGACTGTTACTGGAATAATAAAACTCTGTAGTAGTAGTCATTAATAGTTTTTATTATTTGGTTCTCCAGTCATTTGGTATTGCACTTCCATACGTAATACAAATTTAAAAAAGAACAATCAAAATGTATGCAACAGAGGCTGTGATACCGGAAGTTTTAGTCCCTTAAAAACACTGGATCCTACATTTCCCATAGTGCAACTCACTCGCATTCCACTCCCTGCTTCTTAAATGTGTTATCTTGGTGTAACAACAAAGCCAGTTACATTTCATTAGAAACTCCTGGAAAGCAACTGAACATCACAGACTGATACCAGCTACATAGTGTTACACTATCTGAGGGTGGATTTTCCCTTTTGCAAATTGTCTTCACAAACCGTCTAACAGCAGATGTTGTGTCAATACCAAAGGTCCACCCTGTGTGCACTATAAGTCCCTGCAGAAGGCCACACCCTGCCAGTGTAATCACACTCAGGTGGTTGTCTCGCTCTGTTGTACCTTTGGTCGCCACGTGTCTAGTTTTAGTGTGCACCAGATTAAGTTACACTGCTTTACTAAATATTGACACTGTCATACAGAAAGAACTACAGCTACAAATCAACCACTGCTGATGTGTCATCCATTTCTGGTGGCTTCTGGTATATTTCTGTCATTCATTGGGATTAATGGTAAACCATTCCTCTTGAGTACATAGAGGAAGTTTCTGTGGGGGCTAAAACATCAGACTTTTGTGTCACTCAGTATCAAATCATACATTCACCATTTTGCACCAGTATTCAACATGCAGGGAGACGTTTGTCATAGAGGAGAGAAGAGATTCAGATTTCTCCACCAATAGCAAACTCAATAAACCAGAATACATTGCAGCCATAGCATGTGTTTTATTTTGTGTCAGGGACTTGTCTGTTTTACATTGGTGATTTTGAAGAACTCCTTCGCTGCTTTGCTCCTTCCACCAAGCATCTAACCTACAACTGAATGCAAAGAGTAGTGGCCATTTTGCTGGGCATTGTTGGACAAAGGAATTCTGGGAAATGTAGAGCATCACTAAATCACACATGAGAAAAAACAAGTGAAGGAAGTGGGTTCAGTTAAAAGTAAATAAAAAACTGACATGATATCATGACAAAATAACTTCAGAACCCCAAAGGGAGAATTCTTCCCCTTTTTAAAGGTTGGAGCTGAAATTCAAGTACATGTTACATATGTTAATGGTTCCTCCACATGCATGTTCATTTGGGTATGTGTGATCATTTCACAGGCTATTTTTGAGATAATCACCTCGGAGCATTCGTACCTGCACAGCCTGGGCATTCTGGTGCGTCACTTCAAGAGCAACGAAGCACTAAGGAAAACCATGACGGCTACAGAGCACCATCACCTCTTCTCCAACATCTCTGTCATCCAGCAAGTCAGCCAGCGGTGGGCACAGCACGCTCATAGTCTTACATGTGTGTGTTTGTGCCTGTGCGTGATGGAAAAATGGTTGTGCAGTATGTTCACCACCTTGTAGAAAAGGATCTGATGATGCTATCAGTGTGTGAAACAGTGCACTGGGCTGTTGGTTTATCTGCTCTACAGATTTTAGATGGGGGTGTGTGTGTGTGTGTGTGTGTGTGTGTGTGTGTGTGTGTGTGTGTGTGTGTGTGTGTGTGTGTGTGTGTGTGTGTGTGTGTGTGTGTGGTGTGTGTGTGTGTGTGTGTGTGTGTGTGTGTGTGTGTTGTGTGTGTGTGTGTGTGTGTGTTACATTGTTTTCCCACTGAGATTCAGTTTCAAGTGGATAATAGGTTGCCTGAAAGTTTCAGGTAGAGCATTTGCCCTTTGCATGTCTCTAGTATCCTGTAGGCTCCGTCAACATGTTAAAACATGCTAGCTAAACTGGTTCTGCTGCCTGAGGAGTATTCCTGGCTTGAGAGCTTGTGTGTTGCTCTGTGCATTGCTGGCTACTTTATTTTGGATTAAAATAGATTCTGCTCTAGCAGCGAGGGAGGAAGAGCCCGTCTGGCTTTGATCCTCTTGTTGTCTTTTTCAAGGTAAAACAGAATGTGTGAAAGTAGAAGGCAGAAGTTCTCTGCCTGTGTCTGACTCATGTCTGACTTACAGTCTCTGTGTTTGAATGTGTGTCCTGTAGTTGCCGAGGTTGGGCTGTTGTTTAGGTTTCATTTTACTCCTTTTTGTTAAAAAGGCACTTTGCAAGGGTGGGATTGAAAGTCATTCAAGTCAGTGGAGTCAGAAGGGACCAGCTGCATCAGTGTGATGAAGTTAAAATTAGAGTTTATGTTACTTTAGTGTTTTGGGATGTTGGAAAGTTAATACATTTTTCAGTATCAACTGAGTTAAAAGAAGAACACGCCTTTCGCTTCAGAAATGACAGGCTCAAAAACAATTGCTTCCAGTGATACAATAGTTACAAACATTACTTAACATTAACTTAACAGGGACACACTAAAGTAAATAGGCTTCAGTTCAGCCTCAACATACCCCTCTCATATCTGTGTGTATTCTGCTCAGGTAATTAGTCTGCGGAAGGAAAAACATCGTCCTCACTTCCTCACTTCTCCATTTTCAGGTTTTTTGAGGACCTTGAACGGCGTCACTATGACAACCCAGTGATTCGAGACATTAGCGATATTGTTCAGAACCACGCTGCACACCACTTTGAACCCTACATTGTCTACTGCTCCAACGAGACCTTCCAGCAGAGGACACTGCAGAAGCTGCTGTGAGTAGCACAACAAACTGTTCCATGCTGCTGGGTTTCTGCAGCAACACACAGCAGGACGAGCTAAACTTCCCTTTTTCTTTGTGTCTCAAAGGACCAGCAACAGCGCGTTCAAAGAGACCCTGAAGCAAATTGAAGGGAGCAGTGAATGCGGCGGCCTCCCCATGATCTCTTTCCTCATCCTTCCTATGCAGCGAGTGACCAGACTGCCCCTGCTGCTGGATGTTAGTGTAACCTTTACTTTCCTACATGCACAGCTCTCAAACCTAACACTGAAGCAGTGTGAGACTTGTGACAGCAGGTGTGTGCTTGGAGAATGAGGGACTTTTTATATATATTATTATATGATATACCAAGGCACATACAAACAATATAATTATCGATTACAACTTAGAAGCCTTGAATGTCCCTGGCTTCTGTTAAAAAAAAAAAAGTTGTACCAGAATATAGCTGAGTAACAATATAGCAAATAAGAATCCCCTTAAGAAAAGGGGAGGGGGTAAATAAATGACTGATGGATGTACATGAGTAATATATCTTGTCCCTTTGCAGTCTAATAGCAAGTTAGCCTTTCCATTTCAAAGATATCATAAGTAATGTTAATCCAATCATCGGTTGTTTTGTACTTTTGGTTTTAGCCCCCTTCTAGTGATGTGTTTGTGCCAGCAGCGCCTCGAATCCGGAGCAGCTATCTGACCTCAGAGATTCTCAAGTTTAAATCATCAATCTGGGGAACTTTTTCCGAAACCTTGTGAACCTCCTGTCAGAATGGGCTCAGTATTGAGCAATATTGACCAGGATATATGATCATGCTTTGCTCCAGCAACTGTAGTGTAGTGTTTTAGTAAAATTAGTCTTTTGAACAGGAGGAAGCAAGAAAAGAAGAATATGAAGTTTCCATTGTAGTTCTCACACATTTTTCCATCCCTCCTCAACTATATTTAGGTTTCCCTACCTTTCCCGTTTTTGTTTTACATACAATGAGTTATATTTTGTATGTTGTAAACCCTTGCAAAGTTGTGATGTTCTTATGGTTTGAATTCAAAACATATGCCTTTACAAAGACCTTAAGCAGAACATTATCTAGTTCTGTTTATTTAATTTTTCAATGTGACGCCAGACTTGAAGAAATCTGTAAAAATTATTATTTTTGAAGCCATGTTGCACCATCTGAAAACTTTGACAGCCTATTTTTAACAGTTTTGTGATTATAGCATTGTTCCATAAATTAAAATCCACAGATTTCCAAGATAGATTAGAAAAACCTGTTTGTTGATTACAACTTGAACTGGAAGCTCCCCTGTTTTTGCAGCCTCTGCCGTTCAAGTTTTTTGAGTTGATTGGAAGACGCAGAACAACTGCAAATGAATATTTTCCAAGAGATAGATTATGCATGTATGATGCATCTAAATGCTTAACGGATGTTTTTTCTATTTGGATTTAGGAACTTCATATTCAAACTGATGTCAGAAGTGAATAACCGGCTTTCATGACTTTGTTTTCTCCTTACAGACAATCTGCCAGAAAACTCCAGACAAGACAGCGGAGTACTTTGCTGCTGTTTGGGCTCTTCACGCCATCAGCAAGGTAGAGATGCTGAATCTCCAGCTCTTTGGTGACCGGATGAAAGGGGACTGTGAAGCTGAGTGTTTTTAAGCTCATGATTGTCATTAATTTTTATATAATGTTATTATTAACGTCTTATCTCAACAGTTGGTCACTAGCTGCAATGATGGAGCAAGGCGGATGGAGAGGACAGAGCAGATGTACACCATCCAGAAACAGATGGATTTTGGTAAAATCAAGGTGAGGCAGACCATATATTCTAGTAAGAATACAGTCAATGGAGCGTTTTATTGAGGGAAGTCTTTAGTCTTTAGAAGTGTATTAACGAGTGCATTAAAGCCGACGTTTACATGATTTTAAGATCAATTTTTATTCATCCTCCCAGATGTTCTCAAAGGCACAGAGTGAGTGGCTTTGACCCTGGCTGGAGAGATAATGATAATGAAAATATAAATATGGTATAGCGGTTGTACGGTTTGTACGGTTTGTACCACCCCTGCCTAATTTTCAGCCCGGAAAAACCCTGGTAATAACGCAAATCCATTAGAAGAAAACGCCTTGGTCCAGTTTGCTGACCTGATAAATTTCGTGTCTTCACAGCCATTTCCTCTGGTGTCATCATCGCGGTGGCTGAAGAAGCGTGGCGAGCTGGCCGTCTCCACGGAGGAGCTCAGCATCTGGAGGGCTTTCAGCAACAGGAGCTACTACCTCTTTCTCTTCAATGATGTACTGATCGTTACCAAGAAGAAGAGGTCAGTGGGTCAAAAATACACAGAATTCCTTTTGAATATTATTCCCTTAAATTCAGTTTCATATTCACATAAATGTCAGTAAATATTCTCCATAATGTCAAAATAATGACAGTCAGTGAGGTGTACAGTCTGTTGGGATCCCCTCAGATGCGTTCAGCCTCCTGTAAGATCCTGCTGAGGGGTAAGCATTAGAAACAATGAAAGCAGAGCTGGAAGCTGAAGCATTAATGTGTCTCTCACTGAACACATCACTTTTTCAAATAAAAAAGAGCCTCGTAGGGACTCTGGTAAACTGGGCGGCTAGAGAAGACAAACTTCATAATTACACCCAGTTTATTTTTCATTTCATCTCTCCTGGTGGGTCCAGCTGCTGGCTGGCAGGGGACATCAGAAACAGAGAGAGGAAGAGGACAGAAAGGAGAGAGAGAATGGATGTGGTGTGTGCATACTTGAGATTCTTCAATCTTGCGTTCAGCATGTTAGCTTGACTGTTGACTTTCTGTTTTGAGTTAGGGAGAAAGCAAACAATGTCAGCTCAGTGGAAGGAGTGACCACAACACTGGAGTCATTTTGAGGGTTGTAAAGTCCACACTGTGACCTGGTCTTCGGGTGGTAATATGGAGGAAATGCTATTAGCAGATAGTCAAGGAATGTAGTTTTGTTTGCTTTTTGTTTACTTTGCTTTATGTACGATTGTAGCTGGGTTTAGCTGCACTATAATTTGTGAAAATGTCATTTAAAGTCACATTATTTGTGTGATTTCTGCATGTTGCGGCCAGAGAATAACATTTTTTTTTATCTGGTTAAAAAAAATACGCAAAAAAAATTACATTTTGGTAAACACTGTCTCTAAATCCAGTGAGGAGAGCTTTGTGGTGATGGACTATGCCACTTTGGAGAATGTGGAGGTGGAGGTTGGAGAGGACGCTGAGGAACGGACGTCTCCGCCTGCCAAGAACAGCCACTATCTTTCCTTCAAACTGCTGATGAGCAGGAACAGCGAGGGCAGATCAGAGCACATCTCCCTGGTGGCCGATTCAAGGTACAGCCATGAATACTGGCCTCTGGGAAACTTGCTCCCATTGTTCTCATGCATGACCTGGAAACAAGATCTAATATTTTGTGTCTGGCTCCCTCTACTGATGGAAGTCTGAACACCAACCTAAAGTGTTCCCATGCATTTAGTTCATTCATAAGAAACAGACTTTTTTGTCTTATCACATGTACAGTGTGCACACATGTACATATTTAACTAAGCTTTCTTGTCTCTGTTGCCAAGGATGGACCGGGCCCGTTGGATAGTTGCTCTTACAGAGCACGAGCAGGCAGGTGTCTTCACCTGTACAGATGGTAAGTCGGTCTGTTTTATTTACCAAGAGTATCATTCTTTGAAATACACAAAGTTAACTCTGAGTTTGACCTTCATTTTCAGTGTGACAACTAATAAGAAATCTGTTCTCTTTCCTCTCATGTGTAAATTATTCCTTGGTCACGAGAGCCTTCAATAGTTGGTTAATGCAGTGTGTTGTGTAAAAAAACAGACAGTTTGGGTTCATTTTCCATTTCAAATGAGTCTGCAACGATTTAAAATACAATCTTGTTCACACACATATCATACCTGCTTAGTTTCTCCCTTCTCCCAGACTTATGACCTATTTCCCGATGTTTTCTTGATCTGTGTGAACCCTGACCAAGCAGTAAAGTCCAAGGAGCTCCCTGTAGACCTCTGCAATAAAATTGTGGCAAGGAACAATTCTGGAAAAGGTCTCTGGCTGTTCTTGAACGGCCCAGCCAAAGCCCAGACTTAAACCCCATAAAATATCTGTGGAGAGACCTGAAGTTCAAACTCTTCCCATCTAATCTGACAAGGCTTTAGATGATCTGCCAGGAGGAATGGGACAAACTGCCCACATCCAGGTGTGCAAAGCTCCGAGAGACTTAACCAAGAAGCTCAAAGCGATAATTGCTGCCAACGTGAGCTCTACCAAGTGCTGAGCTGAAGGGCCTGAATACTTTAGTGACTACTACAAGTTTTGATTTTTAATATATTTGGGAAAAATTCTAAATACATGTTTCAACTTTATTATAGGTTATTGAATTTTGACTGAGGCAAAATTTTAACATTTATCCATTTAGAATTAAATCTACAACACAATACAGTATGCACAAAGTGAGGGGGTCGGAACACTTTCTAAAGCCACTCTATGTACCAAACATCCACAGTATGAACTTCAAGACATGACAGATGTGACGCGATCGTTCAGACTCCTACAGACTGGGCCTTAGTATCCAATATGTCTGTAAGCCAAACATGCAGTTTTTATTAAACTAAATTAAAGCAGTGATCTTGTTGACACCGCTACACAGCCTTCTGTTACTCACTGTTAAAGTTAAAACAAAACCATTACACAAGCAACACTCACAGTGGGTGTGTGCTGATGTTTAAGAGTGTGTGATATCTCTGACATTTGATATCGTTATCAAAGGGTGTGCCTTTCCAGGGAGAAATGACACATCTCAGGAAGTAATGTGACAGGCTGTGGGTATTCAGTTGTGTGGCAGAGGAACTGAAGTCTTCACGGCAACTCAATAAGAAGAACCACATACAAAGTGCTGAAAACAGAAACAGAAAAGCTTTGGTTTTATTAACCACATAGAATTATGGGAATATGTTTCAGGTCTGCCACAGTATGAGGCCACTAAAGCCTACATGCCAAAGGAGCCAGATGAGCTGGGGCTGCAACAGGCTGAGCTTGTCATTGTCATACGGAAAGAGGAAGGTGAGGCCCTGTTACTGCCCTCTTACTAGCTGTAATAAAACTTGAATCCTGACCTTCTAGCCCAGTCAGTGTCCCTTCCTCTACAATCCATAAAAAGCATGAGTGCTCATATGAAACTTCAGCTGTCTGTTCTTCCTAGCTTGGTGCTATGGGGAGAGAATGCGAGATGGAGAGAGAGGTTGGTTTCCTGCTAGCTGTGCCACAGAGATCACCAACCCCACCGCCATGGAGAACAACGTGCAACGCATGAAGCGCTTGCGCAAAGAGACCAACGTTTGAAGTGCAATACTATCGTATAAGGATGTACACGGGACAAAATAACAGAAACCCCTTCTAGTAGATTTGTGATACTCACTTTGTTCAGTTTTTGTTGAGACTGCATTACTAGTGAATTACGTTGGACATAGGAAAAGTATTAATTATTGGTCCAGAGGTCCATTACCAACAGACTGAAAGACATGTTCAAGGATATGTAAAGCATTAAAAGTGGACATTAAAGCCATCTTGGTGCCCCCAGTGGTAGAAGATGTACAGGAGCCATGAGGTACTTGGTTTGATTTCAACCAGTCAGACAATCCAAACCAGTTATTTTAAAACATGGCCATTAGGTAGAACATCAAAAAACTATTTTTAGCAGAGCCATATATATATATATATATATATTTACTTCACCTTCTAGTGTGCAACCAATAACTCATTTGCAGTAGTAGGATTTTTTTGGCCAGCAATGGACATTTCATTGAACTTGTACAGCACTACCTTGTTATTTCCTTGTTGGTGTGAATGTAAATTTTAACTTACTGGCTGTAGTAAATAATGAACCTCTAATGCAGCCTCTGGTTTTATTTCCAAACTAGTAGCTAGAAAATGTAATGTTATTGTCTACATACACTGTAGTGTGAGAAACTGCATGCGAAAAAATTGAAGTGTATTTCCTACACTTTGCTTTCAGGAATGTTGTCCCCTGAACCCAAGATGAGAAATTTGATCCACATAGTACTAAATACGGGTTACATTTGTGTCACATGTTAATGGTGCTGTCTAGGGTTTTTGTTACCATGGTTTTGGTAAACATTAGCCTTTTTAAAATGTAGTTTATGGTATAGCATATTATTGTTAAAGTTGGTAGATGAAATATTTACTGCACCGTACAAGGTTGTCTTTGTCTACATGTATGAAAGGAAAAAACACTCCCAGTCTACACTTTAATTGAAAGAAAACTAATTCTGTGGTTTGTGCCATTGTGTAGAGCCCATATACTTGAAAATAAAATAAAGCCACCGGAGACTGTATTCCTGGTTTCTGGACTTTTATTTGAGCTTGCATTTTGTTAAAATGTTTGAATACATAAAAAGTTATTTAAAAATGTCAAACTGACCAGATATCAAATTCCATTTTCTCTTTAAAAACCATTTGGTGTAAAAACTTAGGACAGATTTAGAAAAACATTTGCTGTTTCCCCAAAACTTTTTGTAGCTGTCACATAAAAATAATGGAAAAAAAACAAGTCTGCATAGATTCTGCAGGCAATCGGTGGTAATCTGGTCAAATGCATGGTGCAAGCTTGTGACGTTCGTCAAGTCAAATCTTTATTGCTCAGATCTTGTTTGATGTTTCTTCTTGTTGACAAAAAAACTGTGAAAGAAGAAAATTTGCAAATTAGTCCATTGTTCATCTGTTTACTGAATTTTCATTTGGCATTTTCAATCATTTGGGTTTAGTCATGTAGATCGCTACATAATGAGTTGCCTGAAAATGTGCATCATCACCAAATAGCAGAAAAAGAATGCGAAGCCCAAAGCTATTGCTCATGTTAGTGAGACAATAGCGAGCAGGCTCTATGGTGCCAGACAGTTTGCTTTATCAAATCCACTGCATTACCTCATGCTTTGGATCATCCGTTACAGAGCCAAAAAAGTGCAATGACAAGCTAGGCAGGCTTACTTACGGAAAAGAAAATAATATCTATCAAAGCCCCTTGTGAACCTCAATGTGCTCCACATGCTGAATCTGAAGAAGATATCTGAATGTATAGGCAGCTAAAGCTGATGGAAATGAAGGCCGTCACGAGGCCATAGACTCACCCGGACGATGGTAAAAGATGGTAGGTGCCGGTGGGCAGTTTGCTTCCTACTCAGCCCCACCCTGCTGGGCCTCGGGAGCGGACGTTTTCTCTGCAGATGGGTCACCTCCTGTCTTGGCCTCCTTGTTTTCCTGGCCGGGCTTGCCACCAGTCTGTTGGCGTCTGCGGCGGTAGTTGAAGTTACGGCGGTAGCGCCTCTGGCGGGGCTGTTGGTTTTGACCACCTTCGCCACCCTGATTCTCCTTGTCCTCTTCACCGTCCCGCACCGGTCTGGGACGGGGTGGACCCCTGGAAAGAACAGGAAAAATGGCAAGAGGCTGTAAGCAAACACGACGCACACAGTGACGAAGTGGAGATATCATGCAAAGAACACATCGTCCACTGAGACAAGATACTGTTTAACAGTCGTAAGACAATTGCTGCTGGAAAAAAAAAAGACAAATTTGGATGCACAGCTGCAGTTTGAGGTTAGGCTGTAATGAAGGGAGAGCTTCTTTGGCCAAAACAGGTGGCATCAATTATTATTAAAAGGTTCTTTTTAAAAGTTAAATTTAGTTTGGGGGATTTGAAGCTAGGATCCAGACAGTCCAATGTTTTATTCTCCCTTTATTGCAGCCCTGCGTCAATGAAGCCAACATGCAAACCTTGGTCTGAACCTTGGTCGGAAGCCTCTGTAGTAGTTCTGCCTCACTGGTTTGTTGCCCTGGTCTGGACCTCCCTGGCTCTCGTCACCCTCACCTCCCTGAAAGCCAACAGATCAAATAGCAAGTGATACACTGCTTTTTCCAGAGTCAGTACACAGGCAACCTTAAGAACATGTTTAATGTATACAACATAAAATAGTTGTAATGAAACTGGCCAGGTTGCCATTTAATGTTGAGAATGATAAAAAAAAATCAACATCAGGCAGCTCTGACGGAGCTGAGGGGCCTATTTGAATCAGATTGGAAGGTATTGGCAAGACCCCCGATACACCAAGATCAAATTGTTCACAACCACGTGAGTGTTAGAAAGGAGAGTGTTTTAAGTCGTGTATGACAACCTATCAAGGGTCCCAATTTTGTTACGGGACAGCTGGGTGCCTGCTTCAGGATAGTAGCCCTGTGACGGCGTACCTCAGTCATCTCTCCGCGTGGTGCGTTGGTGTACGGGGGCCGGCGCCCGTAGCGTCTACGTACAAAGTATGGCGGGTAGCGCCGTCTGCCAGGGTAAGTGGGTCTGCGCTGCTGTTGCTGCTGGTCTCCTTCAGGGGCACTCTCTCCCCCTTCTCTGCTGCTTTTGTCTCGACCTCCGCTGCCAGGCTCACCCTCTCCGTCACTCTGGTAATTCTCTGGATAGTCTCCGCCACGAGGAGGGCCCCTCCTTCGGGGGTAGCGCCTATAACGGTTCCTGTCAGCAGCATACTTACTTCCTTGGACTGCAACGCCTCCTGGGCCAGTGACATTTGCCGCCTCTGCTCCCTGTACCCAGCAGAATTTTTTTTAAAGAAATGTAATTGCTCAAATTAATTATCTGAGGAAGAACAATTACTGGGGTGTTTTTTTTTTTTTTTTAAATAAATAAAAGGAGCTGCAAATTAAAATCAGGACGTTCGACCTTGTCACAAAACTGGATTACCAACCAGAACATAGTTTACCTTCTCTCCCTCGACTACATCAAACTCCACAGTTTCTCCATCTCCAACACTGCGAAGGTATTTCCTCGGGTTGTTCTTTTTGATGGCTGTCTGAAAACATGAAAAGTTCAGATGTGAGATTTTAAATTTGTGATTGTTTTAAAAAAAAATTAGAAAACAACACAACCTACAACTTACCTGGTGTACAAAAACGTCCTCTTTTGTATCATTCCTAAACAAAGGAAGAAAACCACTCAGTTACTACTTGGCAGAATTCTGTTAAGCCACATAATTCAACAGATTGCAACTAAACCAGCTAGCATAAGGATTAATCAAGTACTGCACAGACCAGCAGACAAATCGTCTGGTCAGCTTTGTAAGCAAATCAAAGCCATAATAGGATTGGGAATGGTCCTTGACACACACACACACACACACAGATAATATCAGAGATTTAAAGAAGCAGGGATGTGGGGTTCACTTGCCTATTGATGAAACCATATCCATTCCTGACGTTGAACCATTTGACTGTACCCAAGACTTTTGTTGCTGCAAAGAGACACAATAAAACTAAATGAATAAGCAAGGTTAATGTCCAGTCATCACCTTTTTGTGTTACACTGACAGGAGATTGCACTGTGCGTAAATGAAGAGCTTCCAACAAGGATCTCTGTTTCGCAAGACCTTTCTACCCATGAGAAACAGTAATGGAATCAAATAACGACAGATGATGAGAAACTAACCATGGCCACAGATAATGTGGAAGTTATATTTAACTCCCAACTGTCACCCTTTTTATAGATCCTGATGCTTAGGGGTGCCCTATGCCAGCTGCACTTGGTGTGAGGCATGACCAAAGAGAACTATGAGCCAGTAATGACTACACCATTTCCCATGTAGATCTAAAGATGTCTTATTACCGGCATTATCAGTGACTCTGTCCTTTTCGAAACTGCTGTGGTGCAACATGCCGAAGACGGCTTAAGTATTAGAGTAGCCCGGTGTCACTGACAACGTTTCAAAGTTCAACTACTACAGACCTACTGCCCCATTTTTGGCCACACTGCACATTGCCTGAGCGCTCACACGTGGTAGAGTCGCGCCCGGATATGTTAGCAGGCAGTGAGCCCAGCTGGCTTGTTAGCATAGCCATGTAGCTAGCTGGGTCTGAACCATGTGGTTGGATTAGAGCCAGCAAGCGGAAATGACCGTAAGACATCAGACGGCATTTATTGTGACCAATGGTTTTTTAAGCATTAAAATAAATACGTCGTTGTTGTAATTGTTTTCAGCAAACCGACAACTAAATGTTAAAAAAATCCGTGGAATCACACGGCGGACATTTTAGGTGGCCCCTTCAGCCATGTAAATAGCTAACATTAGCTGGCTAGGCTAACATGGTTTCGTTAGCCAACGATCAACCATTGCTGTTAAGTACCTAGGCCATAACGATAGCGCTTAATTTCGAACAAAATTCGACAACCGTTGACAGTTGAATTCTTGTGTATTTATAAACCAGCGTTGATATGATTGTTTCGCCAACTACATTGGACAAAGGTTTGTCTGTGTTTCGGCTATTTTGGAGGAAAATTACCATCGTGGAATCAGACTCTTTGGTGTGAACAAAGGGACGGCCAGCGGCTAACGTTAGCTTGCGTTCGACGACAGCACCCGTAGCCGGTTAAGTGAGCAGTATGCTGTGTTCCACCACGATGTGATTAACATTTTAGCTACTGATAACTTTCCGACATCTCGACGTAAACTACTGTAGCCTGACAAGAAAAATCCTGTAAAGAGTGACATTAACGTTGGCGGACAGGGGTCCCGATGACAGCTAGAAACAACTTCAACGGTCGTGCATGTGACGGCCAACCGGCAACACAGGATTCTATGGCGGATACTGAACATTAGAAGGCCGATGAACAGGACAGATTACCGATTTAAATTGAAGGATTATTTTTTACCAATCGCACACCCTTATCTTAAAGTAATTCCATATTTAAGTCATACTGTTAGTAATTAACAACTGATATTAAATTACCAAACAGTGGGTATAGAGGTAAATCTAGCACTGTTAACACGATCCATCCTCTAACTGACATTTTTAAGACTGTTTCGCTAGTTGACAGCAAAAGGAAATAATTTTACTTTGGTAAAGATAAAGCCTACAATAGCCAATACTTTATTGAGATCCACCACTATTTTACAGACATCTCACAAATTATTCATAATATGCAAAAAATATAAGCGGCCTTTTCGCGAAATTAAGATTTATTTGGCCCTCTGCTAATTTCAAGTATTCTATGTGAGTTGACGACAATGTCAGATTAACGTAGAAACCCAACGGTTAATTGAGCCAGCGATCGACTCGTAAACGTTAGCAACCGCCGATTTTCCGCATCGCCTCTACTGGGTCCCAAACCACGTTAGCTAACTAGCTAATTTCCCGTAGTCTTACCGATGACCTTCTTATCCCCCGCGGAAGCTGCGGCTGCCGGGCTGGATGGGCTCTCCGCATCGGCAGCAGGCTGCGGCGGTTGTTGTTGTTGTGTCTCGGCCTCGCTGCTCATGGTTACTACTGGTTGGTAATGGCTTCTGCCGGCGGCGGCTCTCTGCTATGTTTCCCGGTGCTAGATGGTAACCTGGGCCGGCGGTGGTGGGGGCTACTGCCTTCGGGCTCTCTGCTTTCCTCTTTCCGCTCCCGTTGCCGATCGAACTGGGCAGACTGTGGAACTGTGCCGGGGAATGTTCTTGGTTGGGGGACCGCCCAACGACTCTTCGTATTGGCTAGAATCATCAACGGAAAACAAAATCTGTTCTTATTGGCTAAGACAACTGTCAATTTCGTTTGATATACGCGTTTGCAAAAATTGATTGGCTAAAGGGAACGTACCTGTCCATTTCCACTGCTTCATAATGATGTCAAAGCCAGACGAGTCAGACAGATAACTGACACTTTTGGAACAGTGTCTTCTTGCCTGTGTAAATGCCATACCACCCAATAACATTTACCCATTGAGAAGTAAAACAAAACTTTAGATTTTCAGATTTGTCTCTCAAGCCTTAGAATATGATTTCAACTTTGTAAACTGGGTGCTACTTAAAGTTGCATGGGAACGTTGATTGTATGGCTGCCATCACTAATGACAAAATATTAAATGCCTGTAGATATTGTGTTGAGAGATATCTGACGTAAATTAAGGGGAGAATTAGGAAGGCCTTTATTTACTTAACTGATGTACATGTTATATCTTACATGTTTAATGCGCTGTCATTTCTCACCCCAGCCTGTGCACTCTATTTCAGCACACATACAGTATGTAACACAGTTCACTATGCCATATCATTGAAATTATTCTACATTCACTGGAAGAAATTTTAAAATCTTGTCAATCCTACTTTCTGTAAATTGTGTCTTACATGGTTCTCCCTCTTAAATTTGAACATATACAAGAGCTCAAATAGTGACAGTGAATCCTTATGTAATACACTCAAATTGTCCAGCGCAATAAACTAGGTAAAATCTGTCACTATCCTGAGTGAATTTAGAAACTCCGCAGAGCAGACAGACCCAGACTGAGTGCAAGACAACCCCCCCACAGCCCCCCACCCATTGTCATGTTAATGCTCCACTGGCACGGTTTATGAGCATTGGCTGATGTGTGAAGAACTCGGTGTTAATGGCCAAGCCCCATTCTCCCACACAAAGATGGGCTTTAGCATTGACCCCAGAAAGCCTCCCCACGAAGAGACCCCCCTCCTCAAAAAAAAAGAAAGAAAAAACAAAAAAACAACCTTCTTCCTGCCTCCATAAGAACAGAGTCTACATCTGAAAGGATTCTTTTGTGTCAATGGAACAAGGTCCAAGGCAAAAAGAGGGAGAGCGTGGATGGGGGAGGGGCTCTGGGAGCTTAGATTTGTATGGATGGCTAAGACAAGAAGAGGTAACCATAAGTTCAGCAGAGGATTGCTCGGCACTGGAGTGTGTGCCTTTGAGGACTCGTGCCTTTTACTGTAAAGTGCTTCCCTCCTCTGCACCATGGCAGTAGGGCTAAGATTGAGTATTACCCACTATCACTTCAGAATCCACCTGGGCTGCACGATTCCTAAATGATAACTACAATCTCTTTCCAAACTAAAGAATGTGAGGAAAACATCCCTGCATTTTCTAAGGGGCAGAAAATTAGCTGAGAAAATCTACCAAAAACAGTGCATATCACACTGGGTACACAATGTTCTTAAAATGCAAAATTGAATTCAGAGCAGTTTCCAACCATGGATATGTGACTTCTTCAATACACATTGAATGAATCTTTATTTAAAAAAAGGCAGATAAAAAAGTGGATCAAAGTAAAAGGGCCTGATAAGCTAAGTATTTGAGTTTAGTTGGTCTTAAACTCCACGGCTACTGTTAATATTGTAATACACACATACTTTGTGAAATTGGTTAACAGCAATTAAGTCCTTGTTACTGCTTTGAGCTGAATGTAAAACTACAAATGCATTTTTTAAATAGAATTTATACTTTTACTATTTGCTGAGAGAATAACATTGACCATTAAAACATTGGACAATATAAAACGTGGCTGGGCCATGTTAGAAAAACTCTCAAGTGTGATGTCATTTACAAATAGTTTTTTTTTTTTCAAACAAACAAGATGACCTCCAGAAGTTTATAAAAATGTAAAACATTTTATTGATAAATGAGACATTGAATGAGGAATGAGAATGTTTCATACACTAACCAAATTAATAATTACTAACAATTTAACTTTACAATGTGCATTCTGGGAGAAGGCACCCATACAGGAAAAATATGTGGCTTTATATTTGCTGAGGAGTATCAAGCAACAATTAGACACTGCTTCATGTTTACAGAGGTTGTGTAGTTTTTCCACTGGTGTTGTGAGAAAGCTGATCACATCTCTCCACACTGCGCAATGAGGATGGGGAGTTTGGGCTTGTTGTTGGGTCCTGTAGGGACGTTCTGTTGGGAGGCACGAACACACATTTAGAACTAAAAACCCAACTTTAAAACTTTACACTCATTGTTGGATTTCAGTTGCAGGTAGGACGCCTGCTCGCAAACATTTATGACACAAGTTAGTCAACATCAATCTGGAGGTAACATCATTCAGGACAGTGAAGCCTGTTAAAGATGATAAACAAGCATTTAAGACACATTCTGACATTGATCTGAGAGATGAGTGGAATAATTAGAGGACATAAAACAAATCAGTACACTGCTGTATGAAGAAGACTAGGCTGTCTTGTGTTGTGTTCATATCCTGCTGCTATCACACAACATTTTTATACTGTGTTCAAGCTTGAATACACTTTCTTGTTTTCAACAGTATGAGTCGGCCGCCTCCTGTCACTCTTCTGCTCAGATTTTTGGGAATTTACAGATCAGTTTTTATTCTTGCCAAAGGAAGAGGAAATATTTGAACCACTGAAACCAATACATTAATATGAATGAATATTCAAATGAGTTTTTACCTCAATTTTTCTCATGATCAGCAAACCATCAACCACTTTTCCTGAAACAGTTGTGAACAAGTCAATTAAACTCTGACACATAAACAAATTAGAAAAGCTCTAAATGAATATGAATGCACAATTAGTACTGTAGACTTACTCACCAAAAACAACATGCTTCCCATCTAACCAGTCACATTTCGTACAGGTAATGAAAAACTGACAACCATTTGTCCCTGGACCACTGTTTGCCTGAAAAGCAGTATTTGTGAAGATAAAAGGAAGACTTAGAATACTGAGAAATAATGGCAGTTTTAAACATATTAAAGCCAGAGTTAATTCACTTTGAATGTATTAATCAAATCCTATTGTCTATAGAGATTGTGGTCAGTCCACTTTGAATGGATTAATCAAATCCTAATTAACTTTTTATTTTACAGAGCATAGAAAATGATTAGAGGAAACCCCCCATGTTGATTTGGCTGAAGTCAAAGTAAATAGACCTTTTTGTGATTCAGGAGTGTCCCTAACATCAGTAAATTGATCTACATACATACCATGGACAGAAGACCAGGCACAGAATGCTTCATTCTGAAGTTTTCATCTGCAAAAGGTCCTCTGTAGATGCTGCAGATCCCGGTGCCATCACCCTTCACAAAGACAAACAAGACCGGGCTTTCAACAGAGAAAGCTACAACACAATCAACACGTTTCGTGGTGCTGTAATTCATCACATGTCCCCCAGAGGGTGACACACCAAAGTATTTCTGCCGGGTCAGTTCAAAGTTCAACTGCAGTTTGTCGGACATCATGGGAAGACTTAGTATGGCCCCGAACACCGACCGGTGTGTCGACCCTGTAGTAATTTGTTTGACAGAATTTTTTCTCCTCCAAAATAAATCACTTTCTAAGCCTACACATGCTCAAAAACTCATGAAACTTTGCACACGTGTCAGGCCTGGTGAAAATTTACATTTTTTGTGGGTCTTGCTCATGGCTGTGGCCAAATGGCCCAATAGCGCCCCCTTGAAAATTTCAATGGGGCACTACTCCCAACTTGTTTCACCTACATGTACGAAATTCGGTAGGCACATGTAACATGTCACCATACCCTAATCCCAACAGGAAATTAGATATTTTGAATTTACTATGCAATTTTGGCATTGTTTTTGGCATTTACAGACATTGGAATTTAATGAACTCGTCCTAGAGAATTAATCAGATCATATTTGGTGAGTCTCATCTTACAAAGTTTGAAACGCACAATTACACAACTTTGAGTTTAGTCGTGTCATGAACGGCCTTGCCTGTGGCGCTGCGGTGAATTTCGATGATCCGCCATGAAAATTTAACCTGTTATAACTCCTGCACACCTTGTCCAAACTGCCTCAAACTTCATGTTTGATAAGAGTCCCGGCCTGAAGACATCTACATGGCAAAATTCTGTTATAGTCCTAGGAAATGTAATGTTATGGGATTTGATGTACTCCTCCTAGCAAGTTGACTGCACCCACTTCAAACGTGGTCAGAAAATACTTCCAAACTTGATGATGCTTGATTCTGAAGATTGTGAGTTTTCATTTGAGGGCGTGGCTCTGGTGGTGTGGCGAATTTTGCAAGGAAGTTGTTATAACTCTATTATACCTTTTCCAATCTGTCCCAACCTCGGTCAGAAAATGCTTAACACCTTAATGATGCTTCATTGTGAAAATTGGCAAATTTTGATGTTTCTCCAATGAAACAGGAAGTTGCTATAACTATAATATACTTTGTCTAATCCTCCTCAAACTTCATGTTTGATGACAGTCCCACATTGGAGACATCTGCATGCTCCTATGACGTCATTGTCATAGCACCACCTACTGAAAACAGGAAGTAACCCTTGAGTGACATTCATCATTTGATCTACATGACGTTTTCATGGTCTGGTTGAAACTTCATGTACAGGAACGTAATGTGTGTTGTGTGTTTTACCGTTCCTACAGATGTGACAGGAAAACTAATCAGACAGCAGACGAGGTGTGCATGTACTTACATTTACAAAGTCCCCTCCTTGTATCATAAAGTCTTTGATCACCCTGCCAAAGAACAATTGAAAACATCAGTGAATTCAGTTTTGCTGAAAAGCTCAACCTAATCTTAGGTAGGAAACTGTTATACAAAAACACAGATTTAGCCAGGCAGTCTGAGACATGCTGATACTGTGCCTAGAAAAAGTTTTCACTTTTTCCTGTTGATCAGTGTCCAGCAAAGGCACTTTCAATCTATTTTTATTAGAGACAATAAGAAAACCTCAAAAGGAGGGTGAATACTTTTGATGGTTCCCATAAACCACTGCAAGATATGACACTGTTTAATCCAGGTGACTAATGATTAGAAATCTTTACTTTTTTTACTTCTGCTTTTAGAAACAAACTTCAAATGAATAATTTGCCTCTATAACAATAAATATTAGGGGAAACAGGAGAGGCTGTTCCACCCAGAAGACAATCAGTTTAAATAACCAACAGAGGCTGGAGGTGTCTAGTTGAGTTGAAATCATTACAAATAATATACAAAGTAATAAAAAACCATTAACATCTTTCCAACATTCCAGTACAATTTGAGCTGTACAAATCAAGCCGCCATGTTATGTACCTGTGGAATGTGCAGCCTTTGTAACCAATGGGGACTCCATCCTTCCTGTGGGACAGATGTTTGAGACAGCAACAGTAAAGACAAAACACACTGTAGTGTATTACAAGCTATCACCTCTCACAAACAAGGTTTTTCTCTGTATCATTTAAAAGGATCCTGTTATATTGTAGTGTGTTCATGAAAACGTTTGACAAGCATGAAGAGCGTCTATCACCTTCAGTGCAGATCTATAGCCATGTTTAAAGCTGGCAGCATTAAAAGTCCATTCAGATGTAGGAATACCAGAGAGAGACAGCTCATTAGGCTGTTTTTTCCCTCTGCAGACGGTTTAGGTGTTATGGCTCAGTGTATCCTGGCTCACAGGGTCACAAGGTCATATAAAAACTTCTTTAGTTAAATGTAACAAATCATTCTTAAAGAATCTGCAGAGAATTTGGACTGAAGGCACAATGAGAGGCCCAAGTACAACACATAGGTTTCATTACTGCACATGCACATTTGAATTTTACAGACACCCATCTCATCTGTACTTTACTACTATTATTTTGATTGATTGATTGATTGATTTTTTGTTTGATACAATGAGGCACAGCTCTTTCATCCTACTTTACTTTACTCCTGGTACAACAATACCTCTCTGAACTGGGATCTGTACCACAAAGCAAGATAAGTGACTTATCCAGCTATCTTTGGGCTTAACTCAGGTTTTTCAGTATCACAAAGCTGTCTGACTTTTAACTGGGGTAAATCACCATGGTAATTTATGCTGCATGGCATGAAAGTGGATGTCAGCAGTTGGAAGACGGAGCAAGTGAGCAAACGGGCCAGGTAAACTGCATCAGCTGATGACCCTCCCGTGTCAAACCAGTTGCCTGCTGAGGTCAGCCAGGAGGGACAACACAGTGTTGATGCTTTTATAGTCTTATGTGATGACCTTGTGGTCATAAAATAAATATTAAACATTTCCCACAATTATAAATGCACCAATTCAGTCATGTAAACCTCATCAGGCATTAACTAACTTCTCTCCTCAATCTCTGCCACGGCAGAAACAGTCTGACATAAGCTTTAACTTGTTTATGTGCTCCATATACATGTTTAAGTTTCTTTGTCATATACTAAAGATACTTGTAATAATTCCTGCACTTATTTACAGAATATCCCTAGCCTTATTTAATATTTGGAAATTATTTCTGGTGTTTCTCCAGCTCCTTATCATATGCTAGTAATGTGATCATATTGTTTACATGTCAGCTGGTGGAATATCACTTTCTGCTGTTGCTATAACCAAATATACATGCAGGTAGCACTGTTTCATCATATTAAGGATTTATTCATGGTTCTGACAATGTCACTTCTCATGCAACAACTCTAGCTCTTTTATATGAACACACTGATATCCAAATAGGAAAACCCAGAGTTGACTGAGCAGGTTGATAAGCAGTTTGTGATACTGGTTATTCAGGACAGGTGATGTTAGGCTCAGTGAAGCCATCTAACCCCAACAAAGTTAGACTAAGCTGAACTTGCTTCATGTATTGGCCCCTGGTTCTTTGATATGCAGACATGTAAATATCCTTTAATGACCTGATATGCATATGCATATGGGGGATGTGGCTCATAGAACCCTATTGTGTTAACCAGTTTTCTATTGATCTCTTAACCTAATAAAAGGAAAACAGGTTATTTAATATATATATATTCAAATATCAGGTAACTGCCAAATGCTTGGACTTGGAATGCTCTATATATACTGGAATTGTATGTAAACACAAGAATACAACCTTCCACCTTACCTGAACTCTCCAGTGCAGAACTGCCTGCAAGAGATAATAAATAATCCATGTTAACATATATACCTGTGACATCTCATTCTTTTAAAAAGAAAAAAAAAAAAATCACAATATATAAAAATGAAAAAAACAAAACAAAACAGTATGTGATCCAATAATATGAGCAGCCTGCGATGCAGACTTTCTCCTTACCGGAAATTTTCTGCCGTCTTGGGAACCACATCAGCAAACAGCTCGACCTTCATCCGTCCAACATCCTGACAAACACACAAACAACACACACAACAAGAGATATCCAGTGAAGAGAGGAACATATACACCTGAAAAGATGGCACAAGAGAACAGATGAATGGGGGCTACTCTACGACATTGACGACCTCACCTGGACTGACCAGTTACACTCTGACTTGGTAACAGTATCTAGCTCCAGGATATGTTCTACTGAGACACTACTTATATTTCTATTCAATAACTAGCATAGGACTTCACCTTCAGTTTCTGACATTGAGTACAATGACATGTTTCGCTTATTCCTTTTACATCTTTCAGTTCTTTGTTGAATTTGCTGAGAACATTAAATCTACTCTAGTCTGTGTCCCATGTCTGACATCATCTCTCAGGGGTCAAAACATACATAATAGAAATATGTTAATGTGAGGACGCAGAACATTACTGGACATTAAATCCTCCGTGAGCTTTGTGTTCATGAGTGTGTGTGTGTGTGTGTGTGCATTCAGCAGCATGGGTATGTGTCCACCCAGGCTTCCCACAACCGAGAGGGACATGCAAAGTGGCCGACTGTTACAACAACGTCAGTGTGTCTGTGTGAAAACAAACAATGAGCTGGTGTAAAAAGAGTGGTTTGTCCTCATGACATCACTGCACAACTGTCCCCTCAGTCTCCGCGGACGAGTCACTATCAAACAAGCAGCCATCAGATCTCCTGTCTTTTCTACATAGACAACTCAGTATATTTCTAATATTGGAGCGATGAAATGAAACAGAGGCTGAGTGCGTTGACATGGAACAATCATGGACCGCAGAACATTTTATCTGCTGGGGGTTTTCTCTGACTGGAGTGTGACGTCCCCTGAAGACAAGTGCCCAGCATCTGGTAAGACAGCGTGCAACATGTAATAAAAGTCATGTCGTTTCTAATCAGACATATATATGTAGATTTCAGTGTCTACATTGTGAAGAATTTATACTGTTTACTGCGATGCTTTACTGTGGGATTTAGACACATATTAAGACTTCACTTAACAGCCATGTTAAACAGGCCAAAGTCCAGGAAGAGCCATATCTACCACACCCACTCTCCTGCAGCATGTACCTATAAGTACATGGAGCTATAATATTCACACTGAAAGCAAACAGTTGCACAAAGCAAACAGATCGAACCAAGAACCTGTGACAAACTGTAAAAGTAAATTAAACAATCATGACCCCTTTTAATTTTTCCAGGTAAAGTTGTGTAAAACAGACAGAAACTCTGAAGAGTCATGGTAGGACCTGAAGAGGTTCATTTGTAACTGACTATTTCTGTTCATTCAAATTTCCCACTGTTTAAAACAAGGTCTTACTCTTACAGGTCGACAGTTCTGCGTCAGTATCTAACAGTTAAATACTGCAGCCAGAGGCCAAGTATAGTTGCTGATAACCTCTAACTGTGCTAACTTTTCAACAGACTGAGTGAAGAATGTCATTAAAAGCAGAATATGAGCAGAGCAGCTGTTCTTGTTAGTCAAGTAGCAAGTATTTCTCTGAAGCCACCTCAGGCCTCCAATATTCAATACTCTTTGCTGTGTAATTGTATAGGGACATGGTGTGAGTGAACAAAACCAGTTATAGGGTGCGGTTTCAACTAACAAGCATTGTTAGGGTTACCTGTCACAGGACATTTAAATCAATAGAACAAGAGGCAGTTACCTCTGGGGCGTACGAGAGGGAAAACAAGCAGGTTTCCTTGAAGACAACAAAGGCGTGTCCCATCAACTGTTTGTATTCACGGAAAGGTGGAGCCACGAAGAGCAGCTTAAAGGATAACTCCACCTGACAGCAGTCATACACCTGCACCGATGAGTCTCGGTGAAAGCATGCAGGGCATCTAGCTCGCGCTGCCACACAAGGGTTAAACATCTGGATCTCTACTGAGACTCGCTGGACCACGATAACCCTGAGCAGAGAGGTACAGGCCAGAGGAAAGTGTTTGATTTTTCTTCCTTGTTGAGTTAATGCTGCACGCTTCACGTGGCAGAACTCACTTTACCTGTCATCAATGTTGCAAGTAATGTGGAAATTCAGGATGGTGTGTGTGTGTGTGCTGCTGGGATGAATACCGCTGCTTTAACGATGTATAATTGACATTAAGCTGACTGTACAACTGACTGGAAGTCAGAATTGATTGATGAGAAAAAAAAAGCTGTTTTAACTTTTAGTTTTAATAGAACACATTCAAAAACCAAAGCGTGTTTCAAAACTGTAATGACAAAAGTCAAAAATGGAAAAATGTAACATTGTCAGTGTATGAAACAGAGTGAGAGATCCTGGGATCACCAGTGTTTACAATATGGCCTAAATGTGAAGTTCGCTGAGGCAAATCAGTGTGATCCGTGTTTGATGACAATTCTACCTGCTGCTCTACACTGACCAAACACCTTATTGTTCAACCTGCGTGACTTTGGTCTAGTTTTTCATCAAGACAAAGTTTTGTGAAAGTAACACATTAATCAATTGTGTTATGATTAGTTAAATTTAACTTTAAAACTTACAGGAACAGAAATGCAAATAGTTTCACAACCATCCAAAAGCAGAGTTTCTGGTGTAAAGATTTTAAAAGGAAGATCAAGATTTTCTACATGTGTCATTTTGTGGAGTGATAAATGAGTCTGTACCGTCTGCACAGTGTTTTATAGCAGAAGTAGCCCAACTGAAACTAAAACCACTGCTAAAGAATGAATATACTGTGAAATATAACATTAAAGAGCAGAGGCACTCTCCCACACAGCAAAAATGATGACAATATAATCTATCAATATGACTGTCATTAAGGCTGTCATCTCCTGATTAAATTGATGACGAGATAAGATGCATTGTTTTTAACTGTTAATTGCAGTCTATAGCTTGTAGAACCAACATTATCTTTTTTTTTTTTTTTTTTTTACAGCTTTTCCTGAAGCACCTTGATACTGAACTGAGCACTGGTGCAGTAACTGAAATGCCGCCAGAGCTGACAGAGACCACTAGCAACTCTGTCAAAATGCTGGCCATTATGAAGCAATGGGAGGATGGATCCGGCTGTCAGACAGACAACACTGAGAAGTATCTGGCACTTCTGCTTTTCAAGTTGGGACTGGACGCGGTGGTTTTTTACCTGTGCTGCCGGAAGCTGCATGCCTCCTTTCTAAGCCTGTGCAGCATGTCCCTCCTCCTGGCTGATGTGTTGGTGGCGTGCTGTATGGCAGCCGTGTGGTTTTTTGGGGCTGAAAGGTCTCCTGTGTCGGCCTGCCTCTTTTTGGCTCATACTTCAGCAACATTTGGAGCACTACCACTACCCATGATGTGCCTGGGTTTACTAGACTACTGTATAGAAGATACCAACATTGGCAGGCAGAGCACCTTCTGCAAGTTCCTCAGGAACATGGTCTTGACATTGCTGGTGTGGACGCAAGCTGTTATTTACTCCCTCAGTTCTGTGAAAGCTAAGATGATGGAACTGGATTATATGACAGGGATAAAGGCCGTGGTGTGTGAAGTAGAGGAGTCCACACTGGTCCCGTACTTTATTTTGGGGATTTTCACCACAGTATTTTTTACAATGCTGCCCTTTTGCTCAAGAATTACCCAGTGGGTGAAAGAGGCTGACAGGATATCTGAATTGAGGGAAGAGCAAGAGAACCAGGGGAGTGATTTGTTCATCTCAGCCCCCTCCACAGAGACAAAGAGCAGCAAGGAGTATTATCTGGAGACCACCCAGCCACGACCACCTCTGTGGTTCAGCCTAACTCTGGGCTTCACTACAATCTGGATGCCTTATCTTATAGTATCTGTGGCTTGTCTGGTCTTAGGCTACGGAGCACCAGCCTACATCACTGTTAACCTTCTTTGGTTGGAGTGCACCAACAGTTTACTGGTGGTTGTGGTGCTCTGGTTAAAGAGCAAGTGGCTTGGGCCGTACAGCCAACTACCAGAAAATGTGTGTTTATTGCACGTTTACTGGCATTTGAGCAAAGGAAGGTGGCAGCAGCAGCTCCCTACAGGTGTGTTCAACCCGTCAAAACAGAAGAGAAGCACTCTTCTCTACGTGTAACAGACCTGACAGCCTACACTGAAAATGAAAACCATGATGTGAGGGAGTGAATTAAGACTTCATGAGAATGGCCAAGCCTCTATGAGCAGTTCACCTATGTGAATGCTGTGACAGTCAAAAAGCTGCAGCCCTCCTCTCTCCATCAGCACATGCACAAGTTCCCCAGAGCAAAGAATTAAACAGCAAAACATTGACATGAAACTGTGACTGGACTTCTAAATGTCATTCTTTGAAGAGTTAAGCAGCAAAGTAAAAACTGGCCATTACACAAAACTTGTTTTTTTTTTTTGTTTTTTTTTTTTTTACAGAAATCAACATAGATGTTATATTTTCTAGATGAATTTGTATTTGTTTGTCATAAAGCCCTATATAAAAACAAATGTAGACTTCAGGTATATGCTATGATGCTATGATGACTAAAGCTTTATATCTAATTCATTTTGATTACCCCAAACAGGTGAGGATTTCAAAATGCTTCTCAATTAAATATTCTGAAATACAGTCCTTCGTTTTTCTTTCACTAAACCTTGGTTGACCATTAAACCTTTGATTAAACAGACCCAGTTTTGTCCTTTCAGCTACATAAATCTAATGTGTATTGACCAATTCAAAGAGATTCAAAGTTCATTCTTGCCCTTGATGAAGGTCATGTGATATGATGAAGGAGCTCCACAACAGCTACTCAATGGACCTTGTGATGATGAGATTGGTTATTCAATAATGGACTTGGAACCTGAGCTTCTAACGCAGTGTGAGCAAGGTGTCCTAAAAGTGCTAAGAAATTTGAAGTGAGACTGCTTCCTCAACCTATCTGAAGAGTTTGATGCAGATATCAATTTAGAATTAGCCGTTTGTGTTTTTCTCAATTAGTCATAATTCATATATAGGTCTATTTTACTCTAGTGTTTGTAAATATTAACGTATTAATAAGGCCTTATTTCACATAACAGATTTCTGTCTGTGCTTCTCACTGTCTTTAAGTGGGTGGGGCTCAGTAGGGAAAAGATGACAACAGATAATATTTCACAATATTCACATCAGTTTGCTTACGTCGCCAGCACTGATTAATTCACACGCACACAGACCAGATGAACTGGATTTGTTACATATCAAACCCAAGAATACCCAAGGATTGTTTTCTCTTTGTCTATCGACTTTTTCTAGTCGTGAATATTTAATGATGCTTTGATTTGAAACCAACCAGGGGCTTTTAAAGAACTGTCAGTATGGAAGTGATAGCAGGTCCCAGTCTTGTGCTCCACAGTTTTGTTGTGGGCTGACTGGACCACAGACTGTACCTTTAAAGGGAATCATAATCCACAAAGGATATAACAGGAACCAGGAACCAGGAAATCCCATAAATCGTTTTGAATTCTGTGTCACTGACTTCATTCACTGTACACATTTACTATAAACACATTAAAAGTGTTCACTGAAGCTTCCTTATTTTAAGAAGCACTAAATGTATCCTTAACCATTAACACAAGGTATTAGTCAATGCTGTATTTCTAAAATGACAAAGTATATTGAAAGTAGGTAAAACACATCCACAATGCAGAGGTTTGGTTATTATACCTCAACAATTTCTCTTCTTGTGAGAGCTGTAAGACCTAAGAGAAACACAATAACCAATGGGGGAATATTACATTTCGTTTCTTTAAGTTGAGTGCAGTTAAGTGCACTCAGGCAAGATAAAAAAGTGCCAGGATAAAAAAAGCAAGGTAGGTAAATAGAAGTAAGTTGATACTAGATGTTCTTAAATACTAGGTCAAACAAACTGCTATTCAAAGTCATAAATTTAGAGCGTAGAATGTACCATTCATAGAGTGGTATGTTGTCATGTGAGTTAATTTCTAGATTTATGTAATAGACATAAACTTTGTATTTATTTTTCCTGGTATAGGTGTTGGTTCTGACTCTACATTGTGCTCATTTGTAATTTTGTCCAAAGGTAGTTAAGAGTTCATTCCACCACACTTCTTCTCAAAAACCCAACACCAGCACCACCTGCTTTTCCCCTGTGGCATTTCAACTGTCAGTTTCATGCATTTTATAAGTCCATAAACTAGAAGGATAAAATATTGGGATAATATATTTGGATTCACACCCCACCAAAGTCAAGCAGCAAGGCCTGTTTTCACGCAGTCCTGGTCAAGTTCACATTAAATGGTATATTTAAAAAAAAAACAAAGAAAAAACACAGAAATGATGAGCTAGAGATGCAGGATTCTGCCATGTATGAAGAATAAAACTGGAAACCAGAAAACAAGTATCGGATTTGTTTAGATTAACCACCTGATTACTTCATTATTTTACACATGGCAAAGATTAGGAAGAAGTTCAGAGCTCCTTAATCAAAATGAATGTCAGTTCACGTTTATTTGATGCAACTTTCTGTTGTGGTTTCAGAGATTTTGTTATTTAAAATAACATAATGATGTGCTCTAGGTCAAATGTTAGTTTCATGTATGGAGGGAAGGACATCTCACTCCACTCAACAACATTTTGAACACTGTTCATGATGCAAAAAAGGTAAGATTATAAATGCTGCTGTAAAAATCAAATGGAAGTGTTTTTTCTGTATAGCTCTGACGGTCCTGCTTATGAAGTTTAAGGTCAGCTCTAAGATAAGTACTGACTTATTAGCTATAGAAAGATATTATGTGGAGAAAGCAATAGCACCCACACCTCTCCTCACCCACGCTACAAGACGCTCATCACAAAACACCCTGCTGAGAGGAAAGTCCATCTTGTGTTACTATCACATGTATATGAAAGGGAGCCGTTTAAACAGCACGTTGGTGGTGTTCACTGGATCACAACTTTTCACTAAAAACAGACATTGTGTTGAGTCTGGTGACATGTGGAAACGTTGACTGAACGTTAGCTGGAAGCTAAAGCCGCTGTTAGCCAAGTCCATTTTTCTACTCACCTGCCCTCCAATGGTGATGTCGAAGAAAACTATGGGATTGTTGGGATTTGTTGACAGCAGAGACATTGTGAAAATTTCCTCGCTTTTTGAGACTATAGTAATTCACCGTTTGAATTTCACCCAAGTACTTTGAACATACTGCACATGCGCCGTTCGGACCTACAGTGGCTCAGGAGAGACAAGTTACGGAAAAGGCGCTACAAAAAGAGCTTGGTTAATCTCTCAAAGGTGCCGCCTGGTGGTGACGTAACTTTACAGTTGAGCTGGGTGACAAGAAACCAAAAAGGCCTGTAATCGTGTTTCTTGTGCTTTTGCATTGATCTTGTGAAGCCCCTAATTCCACCTTTATTGAAGTTTTTACTGCAGTGAATGCCAACACAGAAACCTGGATTGCTGTGGAAGGTGCTTTATATTCACATATAGCACTTACATACGACTGTCGATCTGTTGTCACAAATATTGAGACAAATCTAATTCCATATCTTTTAACAGGTCAATCAGCAAATAATAGCAATCTGGTTTTACATTACTCTTTCACAATTTCCAATTTTATTTATCTTAAAATATCCTTTCCAATGATCCTCTCTACTAAATAACCAATGGTTACTTTGAGTACACTTTAGAGGATCGTTTTTTTTGTTTGTTTTTTAAGTATTATAACACTTCTTCCACTGTTGCACCAACTACATCCACACAGTATTGCTAAGGAACACTTAACCAGACAAATGTAACATCTTGGACACATGTCAAGGTTTTTGTTATTGGTTTTATTTTCACAATAAAATGTAATGTTACAATTTAACATAATGCAAAGGTGGCTCCACAAAAAATAGCAAATGGCAAAGTGACAACAAAGATTTGTCAAGGCTGTACTAAAGCACTGCGATCAAAAAACATTGAACAATAAAGGTGTTAACAGACTAGTGGGTCAGCAGGGAGATAAACCTAGCAAAAGCAAAAAGCCTTGAAGAAAGACAATTCTATGTGAAGTAATATGGTTTCTTGACATTGACGCCATATTCTGAAAGGGCAGGAGTCAGGTCTTCCATAGTCAGAGTGTACTTCTTATCCTGTACACAGAGAAGGCAGAAAATGAGAACACCATGGACAGAAACAAAATGATGATCAGAGCATTTGATCTTTTATCAACACTCCCCTTTTCTAACATACAGCACTGTCAAAATATTGTATGGAGGTATTACATGTGAAGTGCATGTAAAAATGAGACACTGACCTTTGTCTTACTCCTTGAGCTTCCTGAGGCAGTGCCCTTCATTTTACAGTACTGCAGCGCATCATTGGCAATGTCCGAGATAAACTTCTGAGAAGCAAGGGAGATCAGACGGATTCTGTAGAGGTGGAAAAAGGAAATCATTGCTTTAGATTTTTCTTTCTGTACACAGCCAGACTATCTATCATGGGAAAATCAATAGCCTACTAGGCTTAAGAGTATGTATTTTATGCTCAAATTAGTGGCAGTACTAATGTATACTGTATACCAGTTTACAGATATACAACAGCTCGTCTTTCTTAAAATAAATGAAAACCCCATTTGATAAAAGTCAGACAGGCATGGTCAACTGAACATCAAGGAACCACTCAGGAATTATCATTATCTTTTAGACAGCACAGCCGTCATCACGAATGGAGACTATAGCACTTTGTACCAAGGCACATTAAGCAGATTTTGTTTCCCCAAATCATTGTAAATATAATAAAACATACAAAAAGGTTTTCAGATGTGGCAATGAGGCAATATGGCAATGTCCAGATCTTCTTTTATATTTTAATTAATGACCATTTCACTTTCTCATCTTGTCCAAAACAATTCCCATTCTCCTGTGTCAGTCAAACTGTGGCATGGTTCTAGCTTGCCACAGGTTATTGATTAAATACTAGTCAAAGGGACTAATGATCCTTTATAGGACTCTCTAAGTACACTGCCTGCTAGCTTGCAAGGGATTTTTTTAATTGATAATTTAAACAATTAACTCAGATTCAGTTTCTGAGATTTTTAAACTGTTAATGAGACTTGACTCGCACTGAAACTTGCAGGTAGCATTTGTAGGACTTACATTCTTGGATCAGAAGCCTCAAATCCAGCCTTGTTGAGGTAGTACCCTGTAACTGCATCAGGAATCTGAGAAAGAAAAAAAAAAAAGAGCAGAATTCAGCTTGTGTTCAAGTTTCACATAGCCCGCTTTCTCTGCTACAGACAGGTATTTGTGAAAAACATTATTATTGTGTCTCTACCATTCAGTGATGATCAAATTAATTTCCTGTAGCAAGAACTCTGGTACACTCTCTGGGAGGACAGTGGCTGTAGTAATGCAATTTCATCTTTATTGGGCGTAGTGGAATATGAGGTTGTCATGAATGTTCATTTCATGTCAACAATTTACCCGGTTTATTACACTGATCATACTGAAGAAAATTATTCAGCAGAACATCTTTATGGCAGTACTGGATTTACAGGTCTGCATTAATGCAATGTAGTGCTTAGATTTTCCAGTTATTTAATTCACTGGATAAGCCAAAAACAGACAAACTGTACCAATGCATATTTTATATATAAAGAGTTTCTCAATTGAATTTCATTGGATTTAGTGATGGTTATCTGTAGCTGGCATAATAGAAAAACTTGACAGGTGTTTCCAACATTAGCCAGCATTAAGCTGTTAATGATGTGGATACATGCAGTGTTTTGAGTTACTGATCTTTCTGACAATGTGTCCCTGTGTGTGAATGCAACATATAGTAAGGTGACTGACAACGCTTGACTTACTGTGGGAGTGTACTCTTCCAGCTGCATGAGAAAATCTGCCAGGGGTGTGGTGGAGACAGCAGGTTTTACATCTCCATTGGTGATGCCACCAGGCACATAGACACCATTGGAGACAGATGTGTCTGCTGCTGGTGTCACCATGGCCGCTGATGCCGAAGCTGTGATAGAAGTTATTGAGATGAGTTCATATTGAATCAAAGAAACAATATTGTATATCCATCTACAGCATTGGACAGATAATTAGAGATTGCAGTGTTTACTTCAAGGGAACAGTGTTTTCCAGTACTAAGTTTCAACTAAGTTTGTACCAAGTACAAACCATGTTTTCAAACAGGTGTTTCACAAAATTCCAGGTTCACATGATGATGCATGAAAAATGCTAAACATACTTTTGTATATACTCAGTCATAAGTTTTTTAGGAAGCCCTAGCGAAAACTAATGCAATCTAATACAATAGTCCTGCAATAAACCCTACCTTCTTTGAAGTTACAATGGTAAGTTTTTGTTTACACCGTGTTAAATATATTGATTCAACTGTAGGATCATTTTAGAGGCTGCAGCTTGTGCCCTGTCAACTGCGTTACGTTGACAGGTGTTTCATGTATTTTTACACCCCATTCAAATCAGTGAGGGTAAGATAAATAAAATAAAAAACACGTCACTGTATATTAAAATATACCTCAATAGCACCACAATCTACATCCTTCAAAATGATTACAATTGATTCAACTCCTCTCAATTTCAATTTCAATTTCAAACGATTTCAATAGAACCTGAACATTATAACTGCACTGTTGGATTAGACATCATCAGTTTAAGATAGATGTACCCAATAAATTGCCAAATTATATAACTATAACTTATACTATATATAGTGTCAGGCAAACATATCATCCATCTGAGGAACAAACAATACACTAGCTATCCTACCTTTAACTAAGCTAAGTGTTTAGCATAATAACATTAGCCAAAATCCCATAACGTTACCATTGCTCGTGACCGAAGGGATGCTGCTGACGTTGGTAGTTGCATTATCATTTGCGATACAATTGCTTGAAGTTGAAGACGTTGTAGATGGCACTCCAGTTGTGACGGACTGGTTAACGTTGTCAATGTTCATGTTGATGTTAATCTTAGCTAACGCGCTAACCTTGGCTAGCTAGCGGAGAGAAACGTCCAAATATGCTGAAAAACGCAGCTCCGTGTGTATAGCTCTAAAACTAGGCCTCTACAAAGTAGTGTGTTGTAAAGTAAAGCTACTTTCGTAAGTCGGAGGATATTAAAATCACAGATTCAAGCGTTAGCTAGTATCAGAAATGTTTGTAGCTATCGTGCAACAGAAAGCTGAGCACACGCTGCAGAGGTAATAGCGTCATATGACCCTATCCTTACGTATAAGTCGGATCTGACGAAGATAGCCGGAGATATCCGAAGACCTTCTACTTTGCCACTGATATCGTTTGGAAATATTCTTAGTATTTGCATGTTGGATTGTGGACTTATTTTATTAAGTTGTGTCAGCAGCTAACTATAGCTAACAGATAACGAGTAACGGATTTAGTAACGTTCCAGCCCCATATGTCAAACCCATATATCTGCTAACTGTTAATTGTGATAAGTGAACATTTAGGTTTAACATATATTTCATTATAAAACACAATAAGCAAAATACATAGAATACAAAAACTAATAATAACACGAAAAGCTAAAAATGTTGCCTTCGGGTGATGTCGGGAAATCTCTTTGGAAAATCTGAGACAAGTGTTAAATTGTGATGGACTGGCCCTTTGCAAAAGACCCTTTTGAGCATAGCAAGTTTCTGGACAGTGAGGCTCACGCCTTGTTACCAACATTTTACGGATTTCAAACTTCCACAATCATTAATTCGGAGATCCTCTATTGATGCATTGTTTACATTTCACTCAAACAAAATACAATCAAACAGTTTTTCTCATGAAATTAAATTAAAAAATTTTTTTTTTTTTTTTTTTTTTTTTTTTTACAACTTTTAGAGGACTAGCCTATATCCCAAACATTTCCTGATATCATATTACCTAGATGACTGATCATCTCCAGACGTGTGATGTCTATATTATCTGCATTATGCATATGGTGCATTTCCCTCTAATGTTCAGCAAGCAGTAACCAGGCGCAGTGAACTGCTCCATTCACTTTGCTGGACATACTCCACACTGTAGGGGGCGGTAAGGAGTCGCTGACTGCTTTCGCTTGGCTTTATTGCTCGAGCAAGTGAACCACTCCGCTGGTCGTCTTTTTTTTTTTTTTTTTTCAATACAACTTTATTAAGACATACAGAACAATACAAAAGAATAGTGCAATGAAAATCTCCAGGGGGTTACAAACATATAAAAGAAATAGAATATTACAGAGGTATTACAAAAATATATCAAAGAGAGCACACATGGAAATAGTTTTAATAGCTTTCTTATTAGTGGAGTAATTAATGTTTTTTATATATTGTTTGACCTCATTGTTAAAAATAGAAAAAAGTCCGCTGGTCGTCATCATAAACTATATAAAAAACGTCGACACCATGGATGTATTATAAGACAGCCATGCTGATACATCCACGCTTCAAACCCGCCCGTCAGGAACCTGTGTGTGACGTCACGGAGGCCACGTCCATCTTTATTTACAGTCTGTGGTTGTCATTCGTTGTGTGGACGCCGGTGTGTTTATTGTCGTGGCTGCATGTAATTGGACCGACACAGAAGACAGGCAGAAGGTTTTGACAGCCGCATGGGACAGAACAGGTATCGAGCCAAACAGCCGTGCTATAAACTGACACTTATTATGTACCAGAAACTCTCTTTAATATATATTTGTGGGCTACTCTAATGGCTAATCTATATCTGTAGAACTGTAGATGTAGTCACCCAGACTGTAGGAAGTATGATGTCGAGGTGAAGATTCGATCACCTGAGGCTGACTATTTAGGTGTAAGGTGTGTCTACAAGCTTTGTGTTAAAGTTCACAGGGCGCCAAAATGACTCCCCCTGTCCGTGTCATCGTGGTGGGAGCTGGCTGTCGAGGGGAGATCTACTCCAAGTTTGCATCCGTCCATCCTGATCGCATGAAGGTCAGGAGAGGTTCCCTACGTTGTCAACAAAGAAGTGGACTGATTTAAAAGTGGATTATGTTATTATTGACAGTACCGATAAAAAGCATTCTCTGACACCACAAAAGATCATTGGCAGGACACTTATGTGACAGAAACATGTAAAGTATCATCGAAAACTTAATGTCACAGTATAAGGAGATCCTCAAATCAAATCCATGTTTTCAGTGACAATATAGGTTGAAAGAGTACAGTGAATTGAATAGTTCCTTAAGTGTCCTGATTTTGCTTTCATGAGCCTTTCAGTTCATTTTGCTGATAATACTTTTCCCTGCTGTATTGCTAATTAAGAAAATGATCCAGGTGTTAGGTTGTAATGTTGTAACAGAGCATTTGTTAAGCCCACTCTGTTTACTCTCACTTCACCATCTCAGGTTGTTGGAGTTGCTGATCCTAGGAAGTTTGCTCGCACTAAACTTCAACAGCAACACAAAATCACAGATGAAAACACATTTGATGGTGAGCATCAAAAGAAAAAGAAAAAGCATTTTATTGTTTATTATTTTCTGCTACATGCTAAACTGTTGAATGCTCTATTTTTCAAACTAGACTGGCACAGTATAGTTGAGAGAGAGAAGTTTGCAGATGCTGTGTTGATTTGTACTCCAGACCGCCTTCATAAGGTAAACAAACTATGTGTATGTATATGAAACACTGAAATTGTAATCTTTTGAGTAATTTTTGTTTAATTTTGTGATTGCAGAATAAATACCAAAACTGAAGTCAGTGTGTCTGTTTCTCATTTTTCACTACACGTCAGTTGTTGAATTCTCAGAACATATCTCTTTCCATATAGTTGATGTCATCACTAATGTCCTGCCTTCGAGTCTCCCCTTATTATTGGTGTGAAAAATGTCTATTTGGGAACTTTGTTATTGTTTCTTGGTTAATCACCGTATTAAACTAGTTTGTCTTTTCCAGGAACCTGCTGTGGCCTTTGCAAAGAAGGGCTACCATATTCTGCTGGAAAAACCAATGGCAGTGAGTGATTTGTGAATGAGATTAAACATAAACCATATTAACATAGAGCATAACTTTAACTCATCCGGGTGTTAATGATCCCACAGGTTGATTTTAAAGTAATTTCTTGCACGTTAGTTTGTAATTCTGTTTTGAAAAAAAAACATGTCACACTGTATTTGTCCCTCACATCAGTGTGATTTCATTCATATTCCCTTCCCTCTTTTTTTTTTTTTTCATTCTATCAATGTATTTGTGTGACACTCATCTGTTCACATGACTTTAGACAACTGCTGAAGACTGCACTGCGATTGTGGAGGCTTGCACTCAGAGCGGTGTGATGCTGTCAGTGGGTCATGTTCTCCGGTATGATCCCACCATCCACAAGATAAAGGTGAACACATTCAAGTTAGCCACATACTCACATCACCTGTCACAATAAGATCAATCAGCAAAAAGAGCTCTGTTGAACTTGAGTTTTGTTAAGTTGGATTTCCTATGGAAAAAACTAAAGAACTGAGTCTTGATCTCAAGATAACTGGGTTAAAATAAATAAGTACTTACCTTGAGTGAAAATGCAAAAGTTTCTTTAGATGTGTGATCAATCAAATCAATCGGTTAATAAACTGCTCAGCACTTCTTGCTTTAGAAAATCTGACAGCAGCAAACCTGTGATTGTATTTTAATAAGGATTGGTCTGAAAATTAAATCAAGCAATCTTTTTCTAGGAGCTGGTAGATTCTGGAGTCATAGGTGATGTGATGCATATTCAGCACCTTGAGCCGGTAAGAATTCAAACAGAATGGAAATAAAAAAACAGCACAATAACATAACAACATAATATTGTTAATCATCAACCCTGTTAATTTAAAAGTAACATATTCTTGTTTTTTTGTTCATGATCTCTTTAAGTCCAAATAACTTTTTAGCCTACAGATAAAATGTATTATGATAATACAAAGATCTTCCTAAACTCATGAACTTGATGTTTCAATTCAAACTTATATGTACTTAAACTTTGTAGTGAATATGTTCCCATGAAATGAATACACTGCTACATTTAAACTGTATGTTTAGGCTAAATGTTTAAACGCAGTATCAACCTTTTGTTCTAGGTTGGCTTCTATCACTTCGCTCACTCATTCGTTCGAGGAAACTGGAGGAATGAAGCCGAGAGCTCTTTTGTTCTTTTGGCCAAATCGTGCCATGACATTGACCTAATACATAACTGGGCTGGAGCACGAAGGTAAACTGTAAACAGTAGTCAATGATCAACTCCAAGCTTGTCTAAGGTTTAGAAGTACTGTGCAGAATAATATGCAGTCACCACTTAAATAAATAAGTTGGTTTGTCAGCTGGAGGATATCATGTGTATCAGTTTGTCAGATGCCTCAGCCAAACACTGCTAGTAGGAACTAGATGTAAATCCATGGTGGTTTTGTTGAGCCGCAGTCTCTGTGTTGTAAGGTGGTTGAGGTTGTTTTGTGTTTTCCTAAGATTAAGCATTAACAGAGTTTGCACTTTGCAGGTGTGTGAAAGTGTCATCATTTGGATCCGTCAGCCACTTCCAAAAAGACTGCAAGGTATGTGGTGCGTTCACAGTATGTGACCCAACAAACACTTTTCTGATTGTATTTTGTTTTATATTTCGACAAGTGAATCCTTTTTACTGAAGATCTATGGCAGAACATGACATCACTGCTCTTAACTCCTGTTCAACAGTATCTGAGTTGTGTTTTTGTATCATTTAGTTGTATTTGATTGATGACAGTTCTCTGCACCAACAGAAATGTCCATACTGAGCATGAAGAAATGTGACATTGTGTGTTTCTTTGTCAGCCAAAAGGCGCTGCAGATCGCTGCCTGGATTGTTCAGTAGAAAAACACTGTCCATACTCAGCACGCAAAATCTACCTGGACAGAGTGAAACAGGTGAACATTTCATCACCATCATTATTTTCACCATCTACTATACTTCATCATCTGTAAACATAATACATATTCATAATCTGATAGATTCTGTGTGTTCATATGTGTGCTAGGGTCACACAGGCTGGCCTGTATCAGTCATATGTCCAAACTCGTTGCCGGACATCGAGTCAGTAACTGAGGCGCTGCGGACTGGACCATATGGCCGCTGTGTGTACGAGTGTGACAACGATGTCTGCACTAACCAGGTTAGAAATCATTCAGGACTGCTCTTCATCCCCATGGCAAAACATACCAGCACTCTCTAACCCACTACGTTTTCTTTTTTTCAGCTTAAATAAAACTCAAATATTATTACAAAAAATATTTTTGTACTATTGCTCACGCTGCCTTTTATTATTTACATCCTTTCCTGTCTCCAAAATTTGCAGTCAATTACTAATGTAAATAAATGCATGTTTTTTTCACTCTGTCCAATAACTTACAGATTTTCACCTTGTTGAAAGATAGTTATTTAACCTAAAAATTCATCATTTACTTTCCTTTAATAATACTGTATTTATGGTGTTTAACGTAACGTTATGTTAAGTCATTATTAATGTTTAGAAGCATAACACTTTAGTCTTGTCTTGACGATCTTTTCTGTTTTTCCAGGTTGTTAACATAGAGTTTGAAGGGGGCCTGACCGCAGCCTTTTCCATGGTGGCCTTCACTGAGGAGGTCTGCAAGCGAAAAACAACCATTTATGGCAGCAAGGTAGGACTGGAAGGAATGAGGATTGTAGAAAAGGAGAAAATATTATAATATTTAAGGTACAAAAGAAGCCAGCAGGAAAACGATGTATCAACTATTAGCTCAATAATAGTAAAGTGTTTGGGGGCTATAATGAAAAAAATCAACTATCATAGTGTTGACTACATGCAGAACATAGTCAAAACTACGAGTACACCAAAACGTTTTATCTATATCTCATTCAAATGTCATGAGTATGCAAAATGCTGCTGTAATCTTAAAGCGTACACTCTTACGGGGGGGGTGGTGGGGGAGGGGCTTTCCACTGGATTTTGGAACCTGGCCACAGGGATTTGCTCCCATTCATCCTCAAGTGAGGTCAGGCACTGATGTTCGGCTTGGCTTTCAGCCATCGCTACAGTTCATCCTAAAGTTAACCATTAGGTTAAGAGCTCCCTTTCATGGAACTTATGATTCACATCATTTTCATACTCATCAAAGCATTCAATGACCATCATGCCCTATGGATGGGGCATTGTCATCCTCTTTCTCCACTCATTTTCCAGCTTCTTCCTATAATTTGACACCCGTCTGTATATGATGAAGTGTATCTTCACAGGGGGAGCTGTCATACGATGGCCATGAGGTACGTGTGTTTGACTTTCTGACCCAGAGATCCACAAAGCACAAACCACACAGCAATACGCCCTGGCTGTTTGGCATGAGTGGGCATGGTGGAGCAGACTATCACCTTATGGATGCCTTTATTTCTGCTGTGGCGGTGAGTTCATATAAATACTATTCCTTTTTTATTTTGTTAATGTATAGTTTTCTCCTTGGCCCACACTAGAATCAGCTTCTTTGGTTGTTGCAGTATATGAACAGCTTTGATTTGAATCTTTTGTTTAGCTGCAGCTGTTTGGGATAAGGACAGATTATGAACATTCACTGTGTTTACATTTTTTTAGCTGTGTGTGAGGCTCAGGATTTAAAGGATGAATAGGATTTGGAAACGCTGACTTGACTGTGTTGGTTGATCAGCTGTGTGTATGTGTGTTTGTGCATGCAGAGTAATGATCCATCCCTGATCCGATCGGGCCCCGTGGAGACGCTGCTGAGCCACCTGCTGGTGTTTGAAGCTGAGCGTTCACGACTGGAGGGCAGGGTCGTGCACTGTGGTGATGTTAGCGGGCGAGATGACACTGAAAAACATGTTGACATGAAAATGACCTCATCTTAAAGATCAAACACTATGATGCTACCTGGATGATCAAAGACACAATTAGACTAATGAAAGGCCAAATCTTGTGAGAGTATTTATGTTAATTATTTAGTTATATTGCTCAGGGATTTTAATACTGTGGTGTTTGAGTCAGTGTGACTGACTGAGTGAATCTGTTTAGTTTTTTTTTAATTATGTAAGCAACTTGTCAAGAACTTGATCATTTGTTGTTCAGCATAATGTCAATGTACAATCATTTTTTGATTAAGTAATGTTCATGTATTCTCATAATTTCTACTAAAATATTGGAAATATGTGTAATTTACATTGTCTTTCAATCACTATCTGCTCTTAATGTTCCTCTGAATGCCATCCCATAAACAACATGGTTTTTCCCACCTGTGTCAATGTGCAGAATATATCCAACCCAATCCAATTTTATTTATAAAGCACTTTGTAAAAACAACCCTGTTGACCAAAGTGCTGTACAATAACAATAAAACACAAAAAAGACATAAAACACAAGCAAAAAATCTCACATTAAAAGTTTAAAACTGCAAATGCCTGATCCCCTCTGAGCTTCAGTCTAGTTTTCAGGACCACTAAGAGCAGCTGATCAGCAGACCTGAGAGACCAGCAGGAGAGAGAGAGGATGGAGCAAGACCATTCAGGGATTTATAGGCAAACAGAAGGATTTTGAAATTGACATGAAGCACACAGGGAGCCGATGGAAGGAGGCCAGAATGGGGTAAATGTGCTCTCGCTTGTTTGCTTCATGAAATAGTCAGGGCTTAACTTTAAAAAATACTATTGAGCTAAACTACAGATAAACCTTTATTCAAGAGAAGACACTGACTAACTGAAATGAATTTATAGAATGCACATATACCACTGACTGTGAACAAATGATGTACACAACATACATAAATATACATTAGATGCCATTAACTCTAGCACTTTTAAATCCAAGTGAAGTTTTACCTTAAGCAGTTTATTCTCTGTTGAGTAACAGGTGCATTTAAGATTTACATCATATTATGTCTATATAACAATTCACTAAAAAGCATATTGTATAAGACTAACTCTCAGACTCATGGCTTTGTGTTGATCCATAATTTATGCGGTAGCTCCAAAGAGCAGAATTTATCTGAGGGATGAATTAAGAAACCCTCCTTTATGTTTTCATAATAAACTACATGTGGACTGCCAGAGATTCAAAACTTCTGATAAACTGAAAGACTGAAGTTATACAGTTAACAATTTGCTTTGTACAAAGTTTTTTTATGTATTTATTTGTTTTGTTATGTCAGTTGTACTCAGCCTCTTTTTGACCAGTGTGAGGAGAGGCTCTACTCACCCCAGCAGCACTGAGTCCAGCGAGTCTTGGTCGTTACTGAGGTATCACAGAGACTGTATCCAAGCACACATCAAATCAAAACGCAGATACTGATTAATGATTATACTGTTGCTAATGGTCGGCCTGCGACAGGTCACAAGATAAGAACCCCTCAGGTGCAGGGCTTGCAGCAGCAGCGCTCAGGTTGGCAGGTGGCTGTTACTCACAGGAGCAGCAACAGTGCTGAGACTGTCACTGTGCAGTAGTGATGAGGATTTTCACCACTTTGTAGGTTCACATGTTCCATCTTAAATTTCCTTTCACAAACACGAGGTTGCTAACAGACCCTCCTGTGGCCACAAGCAACAGCGATTCCACAGTCGGTTCCACAGTCATGTTCCATATACATGTTTTTTTTTTATTAAGAGACAGATTAAAATTCCATTGTCTGATCTTCCTGTGCACATACCTTAGAGCCCAGGTGTTTGCACCTCTCCATTGTGGGGACATGTGGAAAACTCATACAAAAGCCTCGTCTACCTATCATGCCTTATGGATGAATCTTGCACCAGAGTTGCTTCCTATAAGGAATGACGTACAGCAACACTGAAATTAGCATATTGATTAAAAATAATTAGGTAAACACAATTTCTAAATGTGCCAATACAGTTCAGCAAGACTCAAATTACAAGAACATAGTTGGGCCATACTGTAGTAATATCACAATCAGTATTAATTTAAACAATTTATTATTTAATTAATGATTATCTATAGATTACTGTTCACCTGTAATTAGGTGTTAAAAACTGTTGTCCTCTCAGAATAAATTCTAAGTAACAGAAAACCTCTCCTCCGTCCTCTTCACTAGGCGTGTCGTAGTGAAGCAGTAACATCGTTTGAACACCAGGTGTCACTAGCTTATTTGATTGGAAGTCAACACATTGGATAAGAAGTAAACACTGGACCGTGGTGACAGTGGTCTGTTGTGTTGAACAGTCTGACATTACTAGCAGACCTATAAATGCTGTGGAATATCACAGCACTAATGATCAAGCATATAGGCGGTGTCGGAAAACGGCAGCCAAACACTGTTCACAACAGGAGAAGGCAAATTAAGTAAAGTACCACCAAGAACTTCGGACTCATGATTTGATCCTTCAGATTGCTTAAACTAAAAAACTAAAATGAGGTATTAAATTCCCTGAAATGGCTGACGTGGTGTTGTCACAGGACAGTAAGTGATCGTTCTAATATGCAGGCTGGACAGTATTATTAAGCTACTTAAGGGATTTGAAATTATGTAGTCTTGCAAAAACATATTTTGTGTTCAAAGCATGAGATTTGCAGTCACCTTTTTTTGTGGTTGATGTCCTGGGTGCAAAAGAGTTTTCAGGTCTAAGAAAGTTTCAAAGTTGTAGGCTACTCCTTTCTTTGATGTACTGAGCAACATCCTTATCCTTCTGGTCCATCAGCATCCTCTCTTTCTCTTGGATCTTCACACTATGGTGTATTCATAAATATACACCTTAATAGGCCGTTATAAATAGTGGATGGACTTCATGAATCTAAGCTGTTAGCTATTGAAAGTAAACAGTACATATAGTAAAAAGGAAGAAGACACATGCAAGTGTGCCTCAATATGAATATGGCAATTTAGTCTATTCTCCTGCATTTCTTTTTTGCCGTCCATTAAATATTAATACATTTAAGCAAGGTTGACTGGCAATCTCTGCCTTTTTACAATTCAAAAAGCTGATTCCTTGTCTCCATGACAAAGTATTAATATATGCTCTAACGTATCAATTGTGCACAGTGGGTCACAAGAATTGCATCTGTCTTTATATAGTGCTGCAGAGTAGTTTACCTGGCATTAAAGGCTTCAGTGCATTCAGTCATCAGGTTACAAATATCCTTGTGAATTGCATGCAGCTAATGGATGAGATAAGAGAGTTAACAATTTCAAAATATTACCCCTTTTATACCCCTTCACTGGCCATCCTGCATCAAAACATCTGCACTATCAACATCCAACTCTCTCGCTGCTCCCCAGCTTTGAGGGTAGGGTTTCATTTCCTGTTGTAAAATAATTTAAGTCTAAACTTTTCTGCGATGTCAAGAAAATTTACAAGTAAGAGGAATGAAGGACTGAAAACATCATTCTGGAACTTCTTCCTTGTTATTACCCCAGTTGCTACATCTTGGTATATCTTGGTAAGATGTAGAAGCAGCAAAATATGAATTTAAACTGGCTGATGCTAACTGAATCTACCCTTGCCAACCCAGACTGAACATGTAGGAAATGCTTCCTCTCGGCCTGCAGTATCTTCAGCTCCTCCCTCAACTGTCCATTCTTGGTCATCAGCTCACTGAAGCATTTGCAACCCTAGAATAGAAACATACTAAGTTAGTGGAAATCTAATTTTCGTTGATGGGAAAATGGATTCTCTGTGTAACACTAACCCCGGGGAGTTTAATTTCTATTAAGCATGTGGTTTTTAGTAAGTTACTGTTATCAGATTTCCTACTAACTATGTCATGTAGTTCCCCCACCAGTCCTTGTCCTGCCAACTTCTTTTCCCATTTCGAAATCTGAAATCAAAGTCAACAAGTGGGGTCACCTGTGGTAAGAAAATAAGGAGAAAGTCAACCAACAGCACTCTATATGGTCCACAGAGAAAACACTACCTGATCTTTCAAAGAGGACACTTTTCTTTGGTCTGCCCTCCACTCCACATCTTTTTTGCCTCCACTGGCCAACATGGCACTAAGGTCTTGAACATCACTGGCATCAGTCCAACAGCTACAAGTCTGAGAGACTCTGAGGTTGCGTAAAAGTTCTTCATGTTCATCCGGAAGCCTCTGGATCTCTTGTCTGAAGACACAGAGACACAAATGCATTTAAAGTTTGGACAAAACAACACAGATGAAATAACAAGTTATACTTCAGGCAAAAAGGAAAACATAGAATATATGTCTTTAAAAGGTACCTAAGTCTCATTAGTTTTGGTAGTAAATTGTTTTTTTTCATTTCATACTCTTTCTATTCAGGGTTTGCGAGGCATCTTAGACTGGTTGAATTTGCTTGAAAGATTCTTTCATCTGGGCTTCAATCTGGCAACTAGCCTTTAAACACAAATGGTTGTAGTTCTGACTAAAAATACTGAGAAATTTAAGATTACTATCACCATTTTAATGTCAATATGGTCATGAATATATAAATATTTCTATAACTACAGACGCTTAACTGAACATATTTGTTAAGTTTCATATTAAGGTATTAACCATGGACCTAAAATGCCTCTGGAGCTGTCAAGAGCTGGTGAATGAAGAAGGCCACTCACTTGTCTCTTTGGATGAGGTCTTGGGTTTCAGCTTACACCTGCTTGGCTGCCTCTGCCATACTGCACCTGCAGTTTGTTCGGGTCTGTTTCAGCTGCATTAAAAATATGATGCAGCTATGTCCCATTTCACGACTACTGTTTTATCAATTAGTCAGTGACAATGCAAAGTACAAAACTTATAACTAGTTCAGTTGGATTAAACTGTAACTAACGTTAGCCAAACATCGGTTGTTAGCCACTGATAATTAAAGCTGCATTAGATAAAATAACATTCTTTTTTTTTGGGGGGGGGGGGGCAGTAAGAGTGAGACAGGAAAGTCAGGGAGAGAGAGAGGGGATGACATGCAAGAAAGGGCCACCGGCCGGACTCAAACCCATGGCCGCTGCAGTTAGGAATAAGCCTTTGTGGTATGCACTCTACCAGGTGAGCCACTGAGGCACCAGGATAAGATAATATTCTAACTTTAGTATGTTACCACTTAGGTTAAATACATTAACACTACACTATTGCTAAAATAGTAAACAATACCTAAGGAGCTAATGCTAGAATAGCTAGTTAACGTTGATTAACTTAGCTAGCTAACTGCATTAGCATTAAGCAACCTGCCTAATTTATTTTGTTTCCTTGGCACTATCATTAAACTTGCGAAAGATAGCTAACGCTAACAGCTAAAACAGGCCAAAGCGATACAGATGGAGACCAGTGTATCAAAAAAATTTACTGTGTATGTTGGATAAGTCAGCTAGAAGGTTTCATTCATGTATGGCTAATTTAATTACGGACAATAACAACGTAAAACCCCTAGCTGTTCCTTTGAAGCTAGCTAGCGATTTCATAAGCACTGCTGTGTAGTGTCCCCAAGAGAGCAAAAATAACATCAACAGTTGGACATAAATGAATTAAATAAACAAAAGTAAATTAAATTAATTAATAAATAAAATTACAAATTTGTAGCTATGATAACCATATATCACAAATCATATGGTGCCAATTTAACAGAAACTAGCCCAGGCCATTTAACACTTGACTGCAGATGATGGTGCTTGACTACGCTGCTAAACGTGGCTTCATTTACCCGGTGGAGCTATTTTCTGTTTACTGAAAATCATTGAAAATCTAATGGAAAATGTTCTGAGTTTGTTACAGCAGCTAAACTAGAGCAATATAATAGCAACATTTTTTATTCTGAGATTCAGCTGTTGACTGCAGGTCTAAACATGCTCATGTTTGCAGAGGCGGCCAATGCTCATTTTTTGTTAAAATAAAACCATCAGTTTTGCTGTAATTAAATTTAAACTAATAAGTAAAGCCAGACACGTTATTACTGTGCATAGACAGGGCACTAAATGCCGAATGACTCACATTGGGTAAAATAGCTCCTACAATTTTATCAGGCAATCACATTCCATTATGGAGGGAGGTGTCCTTCTTAATTACCCTCTGAACACAATAATGTCAACAAAAGCACACCATTCCTGGACCTTGCAACACATCCAGGATGACTAATTCTGGAGTGTGACCCAGAGTCCATACTTCCAGATGGATCACATTGTGTTGATGGTTGGACTGACAGGGTTATAGGAACTGAGCAAGAAGGGTGTGTAGAGAAAACTGAAGAAATGACGAAACGATTGAATCACAGAAAAAGATCCTGCTGCCAGGATGGGATTACAGCAGTGGTGTGAATAGGCACTCCTTTGGGCAATGCTTCATTTTCCATTTCATCAATCTGTTTAGTAATTTTTAATGTTAACCTCTTTATAAATTTGCCTATTTCAGCGTAATAAAGATGAAGCTGGAAGAGTAACCTTAATCTGTCACACACACACACACACACACACACACACACACATACACACACACACACACACACACACACACACACACACACACACACACACACACACACACACACACACACACAAAATGCCAGAAAACCTGGCGACGTGCTCCAGGAGAAGTTTGCAAACTGAGTCAGCAGCTGTATTTTTGAATGACTCAACCAGTCCACCACACAACCCTTTCGTTTCTCAGAGCCCTGCCCTCAACCCTCCCTCAGACACAGGCATGCACTGCCTTCATTTACGTGAGGCCTTACCTCACCACAGCATCACTTCCTCCCACTTCACTAGGATACGTCTAAAATTACCAATAGCAATACAGAAATATTTTCCAAGGAATCCAACTCAGTGGTCAGTAATTTTGGTAAGGTTAGGTATTTTATGTTCTATTTTATCTGTTGATTCTGTTTTTCTCACTGTCTTTTATTCCCCTTTTTGACTTGAAGTTCTATTTTTTTCCAATACTGATACAGACTGGTGACATGCTGTGGCGAGTGATGTGGTGAATTTTCTGCACTGCTAATAATCCTATGATTGTCAGGATCATTTACTGCATGAATCCAGGAAGACACTCCGTCTGCTTTGACATTTCTCAGATTCTCTTTTTTTCATTGTGTAATATCTGCTGTAGGGTTTTTATAACGTCACACTCGATTTTTCCTACTTACAAGACAGCTATCTGTGAACGAGGAAGTGGAGGAAGAAAGCAAGGAGGGGAGCAGAAAACTGTAAAACATGGTGCAGTCTGGCTATATCGATGACTCAACAGGAAATGATGAAGCCAGAGTAAGTAAGGTGAGAGAAGAAAAGGGAGGAGGGTGGGAGTGAGAGATAGAGCAGGAAAAAAGGAAGATTGACTTTGTCATGCCTCAGGACTCTGAGCTATGTCATGTGGAGAGGCTAAGAGAGAATATACCATGTTTTTTTCAGAGGAAATACGTGGGCCGTGAAAACACAGCTGGCCTCATTATCCCCCGACCACCATACTCAGCACAATAGAGTCATGACGGACACACGCTAAAGTTAAATAATGGGATGTTGAACAACTGCATTACCAAACTTTTGATTAAAAAACTATTTTCAATTGCTGTCCTGAAAGCTCATCCTGTATGTCATATGGTGATTCAAATCGGCTTTGACCCCAGAACAAGTTGCAAACACTGTGAAAACAAGCAAATATTTACCCAAAATGAAGAACACTCAGTGTGTCCATGGACTCTGGAACAAACTCATGTCAGTGCCAACAGATAATATTTTTTACTCTGACAACAGGGACTGAGTTGCTGCTTAAGATTGAAATAATATTAAAAAAACAAAGTCCATCGCCCATGTACGGCCTCTTTTCTGTCTCCTTTATCCTCCCTCATTCCAACTGATCCTCTTAATGAACTGGGGATCAACTTCAAAGCACAGCGGAAGGCATCCTGCTGGGCCTACAGACCCTCTGCCCACATTGAGGCATGAAATCACGGGTAGGGAAGCTGCCCAGGCTTCCAGCGCTGCATCCTGGGCAAAGAATTGCTCTTTTCATGTCTAGGTCTCTGCCATTCACTGAAGCTGTCACCATGAAATTAGATGTCACAGAATTTAAATCACTTTAATCCTTGCCACTTCCTCAGTCACTTCTTTGCCTGCTGATTCAGTTTTGTCTTTCTCTGTTGGCGCCTTTGGAAAAAAAACTCTTGCTTTCGCGTCTTTTACAGAGATGGCAACACCATGTATAAAGCTGTGTGTTTGTAGCCTATATGTGTGTGTATGAGTGAGTTTTCCACTTCTAATCCCAATATATTTTATTCACAGGATATATTAGCAGTAATGCTATACATGCAATTTAAAAAAAAATATATTGCAGCAGAATAGATTTCACAGGAAGTATTTTCTTTTGACCCTTGGCGCAGTTCCTGAGCTAAATCCAACAATCAAAGGCAGCACTAACATCATTCTTCAGCCCATCCTCCTTCTTCCCAGTGGCTGCTGGTTCTTTGATAACTGAGCTGTCTTCTCACGGGATTAGGTCAAAGGCCGTGGTGTGAAGCCCACTCAGACATTTGAGGAGCCTGATTCCTTCCTAACGCCTCCAACTTGTCAGACCCAACTGCAAATCCATTAAATTAAGAACGATTAAATGAAGTGTGTGTTTTTCAAATCACACAGACCCTCTGTAGACAGCAGCGCTCCAGTCTGGTACTGAATCAGAACATATTTGTCCCATATTTATTGAAAAAAATCATAAATATATATAAAGCATATCCTCGGTTTGGCAGTCTACTTTGAAGTAAAAAACGTCAAACATGACTGTTCCATGTCAGGCTGAGGGAAGTAGTGAGTGGTAACAGAGATGAAAGGGCAGTGAGAATTTCCTAATAATTTCTTTGGTTTTTCACAATTACAGCAACTTCACTTCAGAGCTGGGTGCCTCTAGCATTGATTCACAGAAACAACAGCATTATGATTAAAAGGAATGTGAAACTCAAAATAGCCACAGACTTGTCTGTCTGCAGGCTTTATCGGCGCTCTAATTACTATTACATGTTTGTACACAGCTGGTTCCTCTATAAGAGAATTCCCTGTGTCACCATGTCAGCACATCAACCTACACAAATGTATTTACCATAGAACACGTACAGTATGTTAACACCTACTTCATTTCCTCTCCCAGCTTGATACATAGTTAAATGAGTGCTGGGATATTTCTCATTTCAGGGTTCTCTGCTACTCACAGCATTTTCTGGTGAGATATGAAACAGATATGCTCAACCTATCCAGCCTGATATTTCAGGAATTATTATTATTATTATTATTATTTATTCTCAACTCAGTATTATTTCCTGCTTTAACCTTGTCACTTCATGTCTTTAATCAAAGTGAGCTCATAAAAAAATCATAAAAAGAGGTTTTTGCTTTTAGTCGGGTTTGTTGGGCCATCTTAAATTTTGAAAGCAGCATGAGTGAGTTCCTTCAGAGCAATCCATCAGATCTTTGAAAAAAAGCACATGGGTGAGGGGGGTGGGGGGTGGTTACAGATGTGGGAGGTGGGCTTCTGACTGCACTGACAGCTGTGAGGGACGGAGGTCTCTCAGAACAGGAAATGACTTGACCTCCCCTGCGGGAGACTGGCCCACCCCGACAACAACCCCCACAGCTCCGTGCATCCTGGGTCACCACAAGCACCCTCAGCGGGCCGCAGATCAACAGCAGAGTGGCAGGGATGAGAAAATCTGCTGACCCGGGCCCAGGAGGCAAAAAATGAGAAATTTTAGATGTGTGACGTCTACACAACAACAAAACAGAACAAATGACCAGACTGAGACCTTTAAAGGGATTGTATGTATTAGGTTTCAGAGTGAAAATGTGTGCTGCAATGACATCACAACTGAGAGCAGTTTCACCTCTATGTCATGCTGAAATGACATGTGCAACTAATCACTTCATTGCACAACAGGAAGTCCATCAAACAGCTTATTTGCTAAAAAGTATGAGTACTACTTTAAGCAAACAAGTTGCGTTGGTTGGAGAGGGACAGTTGATGATTGCAGCAATACGAGGATATTACATGTGGTGTGTTTATTTTGTGGGTTTTCTGATTTACAATGGGTTATAGGTATAAGGCACTCCTTAATCCATATTTGAGGCTGTATAGGTTTTATTGGAGTATAACACAGTGGAACAGGAGAAGGAAAGAACGAAGGGAGTTCACTGGGTCATTTGGCATCACTCTTGCACTTTTATGAGATGGTTATTTTATTCATTGCTTTACAGTATTTAATGTGTCTATTTGTCTGAGGATTTATTAGAACTGTTATGACAGTTAAAACATTACTTGGCAGTCTGGAGGACGACTGTAGGCTCAGTGTGGTCTGGACTCTGTGGTGAAAACAAGAATGGCCTGCACTCACTTCCCTGTTATTTTCTGGTAAATGGCCTCCTGTATTGTCCTTCAGCCTCTCTCAGCGTGGGTGAAGACAAACACAGACAGTGAACTCCTATGTGACATGCAGGCTTCAAAACATGTTCTCATCCACCATGATCAGGCTGCCAATCTTGTACTTGTTCCTCTCTATCAGCCCCATACTGTACTCATGCCAGAAGACACCCACACACTCTTTGACTCCCACACAGGTCAGACCAAAATTGTTTACTGTGTTATGAAGGGCAATTTCCCATCCACTCATTCATTACACAATGCAGATAAACATGATTCAAATTCTGATTTTGAGGGTCGCTGTTTCACTTTCAGTTATTGCATGTGTTTGCATAGGGGAAATATTGTTTGCAAAAACTGGAAACCTGTCTTTCTGACATGAACATAAATTATCTTATCTTATCTTAAATGTAATGCTCCATAGTTTTCAGATCAGACATTTTGCTAGTCTCAGTGCTTTGAAGTAGTCACATGTCTATCACGGATTTCCTCAAATGTTCTGTTCAATTGGACGTGAGGACATATTTTGTGGATAATGACAGCCACATCTTGGTGATTTTCTATAGGCTTATTTGACCCATATATTGAACAAAAAATCCACCAGGCTATAACTTCTTCTCTGGTTTACAGCAGTGGAGGCTCAGATTCTTTAAATACTCCACTACGCTACTACGCTATTTTTCCCCATACAGGAATGTAATATATGACCTATCTGTCCCCATATCCAGAGTGATGTTGCCATAAATGTGACCTATAAGGGGAAATATTATTATCACATATATACATCCTCTGGATACTTGAAGATATAAGTTTATCATGTAAATGAAATACCCATAGTAAAATTTGTATATGTATATTTATTCATATCTATGTGATTAATTTTTTCCATAGAACACATGTTTTCTATTTTAAAAAATATATAAAATATATATTTAATTCATTTATGCAAGTTTATTGAAATATATATGTTGTTTTTCTCATTAATTTATAACTTCATATTGTAGGAAGGTGGTGTCGGACCCTACTGTTTATAATATCATACATGGGGATGGATGGGATGAGGGATGATTTATGTAACACCTGTCTACAATATAAGCATATATACATATATGTTTAAATTAAAAATGTATATTTCATATATGGAAATTCAATACATGTACATATATTACATTTGCGTATGGGATCCTGCGGTGTTTAATTTTTCTTGACGGTTTTTGTTTTTAGGTGTATTTTTCCCCTTTAAGGCGCTTGTGGGCGGAGTCACAGTGATGTGCCCCGGGTGCTGGATGCATTTATAAGGAGATGTGGAAAAGCGCGTCACTCTGACAAAATGAGTTTCACCTCCCAGCCTTGTTGATAGAGGAGGGATGTTGCACATGGTTGAGTTTTGACTGGGAGTCAGGATTATATTCAGATTTTCTCACATTGGACGGGACCTCAGCCTCAGCTTCACGTGATTGAGACGCTGTCTGTGTTTTCATGGTAAGACTTCCTTCCATACAGCCATGAAATTCATTCTGTGAATCCATGTAAACTGTTTTAACCCACTTCACCTGAACGCGCAGGAGTGGTGTTTGTATGTGAAGTGACCGGGGGAGCTCTGGTTTAAAATGACATTCAGAGAGCAACATTGGCTGATGTTCTGTCTCTAAAGGAACTTTACAGTTGAATGTAAAAAACAACCGTCGCTGGTCGTTGGTGAAAAATACAGTACCGGTGTTGTTTCTGTGAAAAGAACATGTAGTTGAGCCGTTTGGTGACAGATAAAGTTTGTCCATCTGGTTCATTAGCCTGTGAGCAGCGGGAGACACTGCTCCGCGAGCCGCTGAGTGATGTCCACCCAGAGAGCCCATCGAGGCGGGATGGCTCTGGGAGCGCGCGGCCTGTCCCCAGTGAACCGCTAGTGGGCGCCAAAGAGGGATTCAGTCAGTGGCAAAAAGTGTAGTTGGTGTGTGGTGTTTGTGTATCTATCTATCTATCTATCTATCTATCTATCTATCTATCTATCTATCTATCTATCTATCTATCTATCTATCTATCTATAGACCTGCTGGCTTTTTCTACCACAAACACATACTGAACCAACTTCAAATAGGGGTCTTATTAATCTTAACAGAGTTTAAATGATTCATACCATAACAAACTGCATTACCATCATTGAGTAAACTATGTAGTTCATAAATGAAATGAGCCGTTCCCAGAGACCAATGATTTACCAGCATCAGTCTCACAGTCAGAAGGATTTAATTCAGGATTCAACGTGTCAGATTCAAAGGCATCCACTCCAAACTATGTAGTGAAATGTAGCGTGGCATACTGATGATTAGAATTTAAATAGAGTAAAAAGAAGAACTAGAAAAATATATGTTGTAGAAAAATTCAAAGATTAAAAATATAAATATATGTTGTAGAAAAATATTCTCATTATGTGGTGAAGTGAACAGCTTGGCCCTGTCACACCGACAGCACAGGCCTCACACGCCTGACATGTTCAAAACCAATACATGTAGAGTACACTGTATGTCTAAGGCTTTGTCACATCTTTCCTTTAATTACAGCATTCACAGTGGTCTATTCAGGTGATTCTTTTCATCTTTTAAGTCACATACCACTGCATTTCTCTCCAGTACTGTGACCTATTAATGTTGTGGTGAAAATATTTACGTAAAAAGCACTTGGTAAGATTTCTGTACAGAATGCTGTGAGTGTAGAGTTTACAGCAAGTAGTTGTAATCAGGTGAAGTAAAACACAGATCATGTATAAAGGTCCAGTCAGTGAATGGCCTGTTGCCTGAAAGCAGAGAGGTGGGGACAGCCAAGGACAACACATCAAGGCTTCTGCATGAGACAAACAAACAGCTTCTTCTGGCCCCCTGGTTGTCCTTCCAACAGTGCCCATTCATGCAGGGGATTTGTGGCACCGGCTCATACCTTGGCCATGTCTGCTCGTCTCCATGGCGTATCTTCAGTCTCAACCTCATGGGAGAGTTCACTTGGATTTTCAGGCTTGTTTCACTGTGCACCAAAGTGACACAAAGGCCCATTCATGCCTGAGAGTGGCTCCATTCATGGACACTATGTAATTGCCGGTAGAATTCATAATTGTTCAGCGTCTTCCATCTCCGAGGTTCACTGGTGGAAATGACGCCACATTCGGTTGTTTTAAGGAGAACATGAATATTCAAATAGATGCATGGGTCACTGTTTTGTTTGTAGTGGGGTTTTTTTGTTGCATTATTCATGCTCCACATTGTTTGCTTCCCACATCGACTGTAGACCTATCAGTGGTGTGTGTGTGTGTGTGTGTGTGTGTGTGTGTGTGTGTGTGTGTGTGGAATATAGAGTGTACAGTAACTTTAGTTTAGTGCGCACATTTTATTGTGAAATGTATCTTTTTACCGTTGGTAAGGGCAGTAAGTGTCTGTTTGTATCTGTATCGTATGTATTGTAGCTGTGGGAGGCACAGTATTGTGGGTAATTTACGAAGTAAGAATCCTGCTGACACGAGCTTCAGTCGGTTTTAAACCCCTTCAGTTGTCAGATAGTATGTTTAACCCAAGATGCCCTTCACATAAAAACAGAATGACCTTCACCTGATCCAGAATACGTGTCCATTTTAGTAGGAATCCATGTCATATCAGGAGACAGGAAGCAGCCATCATATTAGTTAATATTAAAATCGTGGTATTTCCTTCTTTGGCTTGACATGTCCTTATTTTACATATTAGCTATTTAAACAGAACGCAACATTATTATTATTATTATTATTATTATTATTATTATTATTATTATTATTATTATTATTATTATAAGATTTCTTTTATTAGTTGCAGTGTGATGTGTTTAAATGTCCTTTTTTTTTTTTTTTTTTCAAGAAATAAATGAGTAAATCAAAATATATTAGGAGCCACAGCCAAATATGAATCAAACCAGCTTTTCCGTGAAGTGTGCGTGTGTCAGCGTGCTGGAGTATGTCATTCAGCATCACAGGAATGCGGCACAATTAGTCCCTGTTGTGAGGGCGGATACTGCAGGGTTTCATGGTCACAGGGAGGAAGGAGGATGAAGAGTGCTGCCCTCCCACTTCTGACCCAGAGGTTGTGTAATAGCCTGCTCATCAGACAAATGGCTTTAAGCTGGAACCACAAAGAGGTACAGACACAGGCAGCTGCCAGAGCAGACTGAAGTCATTTACTGGGCTTTTGTTGAGGCTCAACTAAAACAGCGCCGTGCTTCAGGAATCTAAGTTATTACTTACTGTTCCTAACAAATAGTCAAGACAAAGTGAAGATGATCTTTCACAAAAAGCTTTTTCTTTGCTCGGTTATGTTTCAGGGCATTCCAGCCTTTTTCAGAGTGAGAGAGTAACAGGACAGAGTAGAATATAAGTTTTTAATGATCAATTATTTAATCTACAGGTGATATATGTTTGTGTTTCACGCCTCTTAAGTATTTGTCCTGACCTTTGACCTGCCTGGTAGGACAGGAGTATGCAGCTGGGTTGACTTCCAGATGTTTATGAGCATTTTACATTGATGGAGGTATGACCAAAAAAAATGGAGGGAGTGCTCTAATGCAACAGCCAAATATGGAGGAGTCATGTTTTAGTGTTTAAAGCTTAATTGTGACACTGCAGTAACGTCCAGGCGTGAATGTCCAGGTTCTGCTGTTGCTCAGGAAAAGATTTTCTGTTTCTCTATTACAGTTTACCACTGGCCAGAATGAAGCTGTGATGGGTCTGAAGCAGCAGACGTGTGCTGGAGCTCTACCAAACACAACCTTCATGATTCTTAAGAACACAAGCGCCTTTCTGCCACAACATGGCCAGGAGTCACAGTAACGACTGGGGACAGCATGACCTGAACAGGTACGCAGACACCGTTCTGACACTGACACTGACTGAAAACAAGAATTGCAAGACTTTATTTTATAGTTTATCATTACTTTTACCCTCATCATATAATATCAGGAATGATTCCGATGTTGCATTTTCATATTATTTTTGCTATGTTTGATGTGTATAGAGACAAACAATAATAAGATTTAACAAGTTCAGCACCTCACACATCCAAAAACGAATCTTTGAGATGATTTACAGGATGAAGACCTGCCTGCATTTTAAGCCATCTGACATCTCACTTTAAATTACTCCCGAGACAATGCTTTAATGTGCCTGTGATGAGAATTCATCATATTCTTTGATAAAGTCAATTTTATTAAAAAAGCCCAAAGTCACAATTTTGACTTTAGAATCTGTACATTACACAAGGCCCTCCATCCTTAGACCACTGACATCAGATAAGAGACAAAAAAAAAGTGTGTAACTGGGGAAAAAGGGAAAAGTTAGACTTTTACTAGATGTTACATAGATAGAGTAGATAGTATTAACAATAGTAATGAGAAATATAGCTAAATAATATGAAACAAAATGGCAATATTAGGTAAATAAGGAGCAAACATACCTGATGAATATGCCTCAGAGAAGATGTCTGCATTGTGTCAATACATAAAGATGAACAGAACATATATTCTGTTGTACAATGACTTACTACAGATTATGTGCAGGAATGATTTACACACATGCACAGCTCTGTATGTATTTCTCAACCTGTCCTGCTTTGCAGAGTGTGCTTTGGCCTGAGTGCTGATATGGAACACAACCTGACGGAGCTTCAACAGCAGCAAATGGCCAAGGAATTTAACTGTGAGTCCTTTACATGATACTTTTACATATAAAATTATTATACAATAATTTTGCCACAGATTACTAATTGAAAACTCTTTACAACTAACATGGATACATATGGCACGTATGATAGTTTAAATACATTGTGAATTTGAGTTAATACGTCTTAGATACATTATAATCATTTTTAGCTGTAATTATTGATAATTGCAGAAACAGGTTTTAAAGTAAGCCAAGAAACAAAACCAATAAAGACACATTGATAAGATTTCACAGCAGTTGTGTATTTTGAATTGTGCAACACTTCAAAGTGTGCTAGACATGTTTGTGATATAAACCATTCATTTTCTTAATGTTGATATCAATTTTACATCAATTTTCCAGTATAATAGATTCATATTCTTAAGTTTGTTTAAACCCCTGTTTGCGTAAAAGCAGCGTGAGGACAGGGTTAGGTGAATTTGTCATCACTGGACTGAGAGGAGCGGAGTGAAGGAGCAGGGAAAGCTATCGCTGCTTGGTCACCAGCTGTTCCTGCAGTCAGGGGCACGCCGGATGTTTCCACAGAGAAGGTTATGGGAAGCTCCGTTAAGATTGTGGCCGGCCCCACAGATAATGATGATTCCTGTGTTAATCAGGGTGTTGTGGCTGATGTTTGACGAAGAGGGTGATAGGTTAAGCAGTTGTTTTCGACATGTTTTTACTCTTGTTTCCTGTAAGATATCTTCATCTTTTTTTTTTTCTAAGGAGAGTGGGCAGCCCACTCCCCGTGGTATTTTTCCCTCCTACACTATCACTACACTCTAGTTAAGAGTTTTTTTCTTATTGCAAGTTGTTTTCCATGTTTCTTCCTCTGAGAGTTGTTTCCACTCTGAAGGAAACAACAGTGATAGGAAAACCTTTTATACCAGAGCAGGGGTTTCTTGATGTACAGTACAGTTTAGGATGCCATGAGGACACTGGTTTAATGCATGATTCTTTTTCCCTTTCACAGCCAATATTTCCCTCCTCCAGTCTCCTTTCTACTCTGATACTTATCGCCTAACATCTAATAACATACTGCGGCTCCATGAGGGAGACCAGGTGGTCCCTTCTTCCCAGAGACGGACAGTATTTGGGGGCCTCCAGAAAGAGGCCAAACCCCTGCCGCCTCTGCCTGACCCTGAGGAGCTCATGTCGGATGAAGCTGCTGATAATGAGGTGGAGTTTTTTACCAGTGACCGACGGCGCCTTTTGCCCAAAAGTTGCCCCAAGGCCGTGTCCAGGGGCAGTAACAGAGACTGTGGCCAAGTTAATCACGCCTACCAGGAGAGCTCACTGCAGGCCGGCAGTTCTGAGATTGGCTGTATGGCTTTCTCCTGGCCAGGCAGAGAGGACAGACCCACAGGTAGAGGAGGTGGGTTTGGAGCCAGCAACTGGGCACCTGGTCTCCACAGAGAAGACCACCAACATGTGGCCTCAGCAGCTGGGGATCCTTTGTGTAGCAAACAGCCAGACCTACACCAGGCATCTAGATTTCGTTATTCCTTCTCAGGCCCTGCTTTCCAGCCACACAGCAGCACCACAACCTGCCCCACCGACAAGCCTCAAATCCCTCCTCGTATCCCCATCCCACGAAAACCTCAGGCTCTCTCACAGACTGTGAGCACAAACGAGGAAGACAAGCCTCCCAGAATTCCTCCAAGGGTCCCTTTAGTCCCGCCCTGCCCACCACGTACCCCGAGCCCCAAAAGCCTTCCAATTTATATCAACGGCGTGATGCCTGCCACACAGAGTTTTGCTGCTAACCCAAAATATGTGAGTAAGGCATTACAGAGACAGCACAGTGAGAGGTCGGCACCTGCAGCTCACTTTTCTCCCTGCATTGTTCCCATTCTGAAGGACGGCAGACAGGCCAGTGCCACACACTACATCCTCTTACCGCCGGACCGACCGGCGCACACGGACAGACGGGGGACGCTCCTGAGTGAACCGACCAGGACGGGAAGCTCCAGTGTCTGGCAGCACAGATAGAAAACCCTCACTACTGTCACTGACATCATGAATAACCGTGCTATACGCTATACAGTGTGAGAAAACATCTTCATGCTACATATGCATGTCCAATGTCATATTGATGTTATTTTCAGTGACTGGTGGAGCACACTGTGAGGCAGCTTTTAGTGATGTACCTCTAGTTCATCCCAGAAAACATCGTAACATTCCAGGGTTTTCATTGACAGTGGAGAAATATTTACCTCCTATCAAGAGTTTCAGTTTTGGTAACTGGGACACAGGGAAAATGTCTTCTCACTCATTTATTTGTAGGTCACAGCCACATCGTCATCGTCGCCAAATGAAACGGAGCTGATACTACATTTCTTAGAAGTGAGCAAATAATTACTGTATGTACGAGCTGGGCTTGTACATGTGTTTTTGTGATAATGCTGCTTTAAATCATGAGTAATAATAATGTATAGACTTAATGTTTTGCAGAATCATTCTCACATTAAGATGATTTATGGTAAATGTGACCGTGAACAATGTGGCCAATATTGGAAGTTTTGAACAACACTGATATTAAACAGTTCACCTGATAAAACTCTTTCTTCATAAACTGTCAGTGGATTCTAGTCAGTTCCAGGATTTATGTGTAAGTGCACTTCATTTTTGTTCAGCAGCTCTCACAATCAAAAAGCTGATCTTGTCATTCAGTTACACCGAGCTACATTCTACCTAACACTCTACATGATCATTTCAGGCATTGATTCATTCAAAATATTCTATTCTCATGTTCAGTGTTTAATTGATTCAAGGGTAATCAATGTCAAGAGACAACCAAACTCCAGAACATATGACTGAAACCTGCCGTCACTCTTACACTGATTTGATTGACAGGTCCTTTGATACTGAAGAACAGTAGCCAAAAACTAAGTCATTGTTTTATGATGCTGGTCAAGGTTTTACATCAGCTGTGTTTACACATTTGTAAAAGAGGCCCTCATTTTCAATTATGATGGGATTACAAACACTAATACTAATCATTAAGGTAAACAGTTTAATAATGTGTGTAAATTTAGCTCGAATACTGCATACATGGTCAAAAATGTACAGGTTGGACCTTTTAATGATTCCTCCTGTGTCTGTGTGTGGGCATGGAGATCATGTTACATTTACACTGTTGAAGTGCAGACTCACATTTACAGCCTTTGTAATTATACAGTGGCTTCTAAGTTCTCATGAAGGTTGTGTGTGATCTGATCTGAGGCTGTACGTTCATGTTGTGTCAAAAGTAAATCATTGTAAAATTGTGTTTTTAATCTATTTATAGAAATAAAATAACTTATTCGTCCTATGATTGATTCAGTGTTTTTTGGTTGGTGATCTCTGCTTTGTCAATATTCCCTCTAGGACACTTGGGTCTGCAATAAATGGATCCTTGTGAAACGAGAAGACAAACATCAGCTTATTCTTTTCCCAGTGTTTTTGTGCCATAGGAAACCATAGATAAGAGGAAACATTCTAGAAACTTTTCATTGACCATTGTACCATTGAGTATTTCACTTATTCTGGATTTACTGATTTATTGATGAGGTATTTTTTAATGACTTTAGTTGCTCTTGCTGGTTTATCTTTTCAAAAGTGTATTGCAACCTACACTAGGTAAGTACAAGTGAAGATATTACCAATACTTTTCTTCTGCACCTAGATTGAGTAAAAAAGATCATGTTTACTTCAAAAACATCCAATCTTAATCCGACATTTCAATGTTTCAACAAATATCTTTCACAGCCTCTCAGAAAGTTTGGGAAAGCAGAGAAAACACTGAAACCGAGTTCTGAGACAAATTTTAATGGAGCGTCAACAACAGCGGACATTGGATCAAAACTTCTCACAAACATGAGCAGCATGAGTGGCCATTTTCCTTGGTCAAGCGCGTGATGCTGGAGACAGTACGATGGCGCCTTTGGAGGGAGAGTCTTCAGGAAAGCAGAGAGAACCATTTCTTGTCCATGCTACTTTATCTCCTCACACTTCATACTCACAGTTCATTTGCCATCAGACCAAATGGCATTTGGGTATTACGGCATTTCAGCAGGGTAAAAGTACAAACCATATAAGCATGATTTTGTACCAAATCATTATTCACGTGTTGTATGTCTTCTGTCTCTCTTTTCTCTGACCTCCACATTTTTCATCACTCTCTCCATGAATGCACTAACGAAGCAGAGATGGAACGAAACACAATCTTGGAAAAAAAAAAAATCTATCATTGCTGAAGTATCTAACTTTTTCATGTGTTCATAAGAGCAAACAGGTGGGCTTCTCCCGCTCTGAGGTTCAGCTAGGGGCAGTGTCTATATTCTCCAGAACCAGGTCAGAAAAAAAGGCACCAGTCCATAGTAAAACACAGCGATCTGTTCTGCTCTGAGGAAGACTTCATGCTGAAACAGGTCAGCAGAACTGCTACGTGCCTACGGAGTGTAATGAATTCATCTAAAAAGATCAAAACCTTTTTTCCTAACTTGGTTCTGGAGAATATAGACACTGCTTTTTCTTGTTGGAAATTCCAAACTCCACATTTTAATAATCTGTTTCATTAATTTGTAATTAGTTTTGTGTTAAACATTTAATCAAAGTGACATGGCACAAAAAACAATTATTCTACTATGAAATAATCAGTTGTGCTTGCAAAATAAGTTAAAAAATAAACACATAAAACCTTTACTAACCCCTCCAGTCACCCCAACCCCATCCTCCCCTCACCCCTGCAGTTCCTTATGGGCCTTGTTGAACTTTGACCTTGACTTTGTGTTCTTCTAGAGGCACAACTTCAGCCGTCTCATCTCCTCGGGCTGAGGTCCTTCACGCAGCCTCGGGGGCTGTCAGAGATGGGATTTCCACAATCACTTTACCGCCAGGCTCGGTTGAGCAGTTTGACTTCTGCCAGGCGTTTGCTGATCATGGTGGCGAAGAAAAGAGCGAAGAGCACGCTGCTGATCAGCATGTAGTCGTAGTCGTCTTTTAGTACATCAAACTGCTTGGAGGGATACACGCGTGTCTGATAGATGTCCAGACCATATGCAACCACCTACAAGGAAAAAGCTAACATTAGCACACCAGGGGAGAAAACAGTGTGTTGACTTTATTATACCTCTTTTGGAAAATGAATCATTACTCTGGCTGTTCAACACAAATAATAAGAAAGTAAAAATAAAACAATTATATTCTTCATTCATTTTATCCTAAATGCCAGAAATCATTTGTCTTATTTAATGGAAAGTAAATAACAACAACAAACTAGTGGCACTGGTGATTAAGATAATTTAATCATGATGTTAGAACTTAACACCACAAATGACTGGATTCATGTTGCTTGAGAAAAAGTCTAATACAGTGGCAGCTCAATAAAAGCTTTCAAAACCATCTGTCAAAACATTGTATCACAGAGCAGACAACTGCTAAAATAAACACGTCTAACTTGATAGTCATCATATAATACGTAGGTCAGTGCTGTGGTGGCAGACTCACCAGACAGGTGGACTCTAGCCCAGAGGGGGCAGTGTAGATTCCTCGCACTCTTGATACAGTCTGATTGTAGTTGATGAACCACTCTGTACGGATCAGCAACTCTGGTGCATACGGTATGAGATTCTCTTCACTGGAGATTAAGTGAACAGATTAGACGGATCGAGAGGAAGAAAAAGAAAATCAGTGAAATGTTTTAACCAACATGTGAAGGGCTTACCGGCTTTGCTCAGACACTATTTCTGGCCTCCGAGGGTCAAGGAACATTTTGGGTAATGACAAAATCCCTCCAGATGGCAGGCCAACTGTGACAAAGCAAACCCAAAGAACTGTTTAATAAAAGGCAACGGGCCAAACAATGCTGACAAGACCTTTTCATTTATGTTTCTCATGAATAAAAGAAATAAATAAGCTGGGTTATCCTCAAAACTATCTCTAACTGTAAAATATGTGGCAGAAAGCAGAACAACTGCAGAACAACTCAAACTCACTGAGCAGATGGCGGCTGGTGATGCCCTTCTCAGTCAGAGTGGCTTCCATGGTAGAAATGGAGGAGGGGAAGATGTAAGATTGCTGAAGCACTTGTGGAGCATGTGGCCGATCAAGTGAGCTGAACACGGTGCTGTTGTAGAGCTCCATTCCTTCATACAGCTCAATGACTGAGAACTCGTTCCTGCGAGACTTGGTGCTCCAGTATTCGTACTGTGGAGTCAAACAGAGGCAGGAGATCACATGACGCTGTTAATGTGTTGAACACTCAATTACAGTGAGGGTATTTAGTGATTTTTATACAGCGACCATGAGCTGACACCTTATTCTTATTGCAACCGAGCAACAAAACAACAGATTTATTGTCTTGTCTTTATTTGTGCCGTTAAGAGTGACTGTAGCTGTCACTAACACTCACCACCACCCAGTTTTCAGAGTGTACGACATGCACCGGTCCTCTGGCCTTTCTCTGAACAGCCTCGTGGAAAATGCGGCCAGTCACACCGTCAATCAACAGGATCCCAATAAAGCTGCGCTCCTGATGCAAGTCTGTGCTCTCAGTCACCACCGCTAGCAGATTAGGGTTCAAGTACTAGAAAGAAAAAGATGAATTCATTTATCTTTATCAAAGTTGAAAAAAAATACACTTTTTGCGAATGGACACAAATTCAAAAACATTTAACTCAAAACAGAGGTGTGTTACAATTACATTTTTCCAGGCATGTTGAATATAAACAACCACAATGATCAGGTGTAACGTTTACATGTAAAAAAGCATCTGTCTTCAATTACCAAAAAAGGCTTTTTATGAAAAATTAATTTAAAAATAAACATGACCCACTGAATCACAAAATAACAAAAGGTGATCCTTGCTGTGTCTATGTTCATACACTGGTGAAAACTTATTGGACAGATGATTGGAATTTCTGGATGTCCTTCCTTTCCTCTGCAGCCACCCTCAGGACAAAAGTTCTAGAGTAGGTAAAACAGTGTGTTGTTCATCCTGTGTGACACTTTTCTATTGTGAGATGTTGTTGTGAACCCTGCAGCCTTCAGAATGACTTGATGGAGCTTTGGAGTTTTGTATTGTTACTGTACATTTTAAGCATTCATGTGAAAATGCGCCTAATTATGAGTCCGGGAGTAGAATGATTATTTGCATACGAGTCCTAATAGAAAAAACAGTGTTGATTCTTCTCAGTGGAGTGAGCATGAGAGTGAATATGATTCGTGGGGAAATAGTAGCGTGACGAACAGTGTTCCTTGGAAAGATGAGTTCTCAGTTTACATCAGAGGACGGGGAGTGACTGTCTTTATGACTGTAAGAGCAGGCAGAACACCGGCAAAATCCAGCACAAATAAGAACAATAGTATCATTTATAAACTTTCTCAGTACTCTTTCTAAACCACATTATTAGTAAGGTTTTAGGGGATGTTACGGTACCTTATACAGGACGCTGCGGTCTCCCATTACTCTGCCCTGGGAGTGCACATGTTCGTTGGGCCTTTTCCCTTTGACCGACACAATTCTCTGCACCTCGTTTGGGACGACGACCTCCCAGATCAGCTCCGTGGACAAGTCCTAAGGACACAAAATTCATCCAAATTCATTTTTTTCTTCAATCAGTCGTGTGTCATTCAACTATCATAACAACAGGAACAGTGAACTGACTTCAGACTGTAATGTTCATTCTCAGAATATTTTAGGTATTATTCTGCATGTCCACTTGATATTCACACTGAACGTGCAAGACTTTCCTTCAAACTGAGAGACTCTGGAGAAACTTTATCTATTAAGAATTTGTTATTTAGAACATCTTTTAATATTCTTTACTTTTTCCCTTTACTAAAATACTGAAGAAAATTATCACTGCAATTATAAACAATATAATTATTTCATCATCTTTGGCAACCAAAAGCTGAAGCCTGGCGGTGACAAGACTTTCTAAGACCTTTCCAAAACTCTTGGGTCCTGATCTGCAAAGAACCTTGACATAAAGCAGAAAAAAATGGTTGACTTGCCGTTCGCAGCCTGTAACCAGAAAGTCTTCCCTGGCTGGAGTCAACAAGGTAAAAGAATATGGAGGAGGCCATTTCCTGGAGCTGCTGCAGTACATTCTTTGTAGAAGGAAAGGCAGACACCTGGATAAAAATCAGAAGGATGGATATAAGTTTTATAAGCTATTTCTTTTTAGCGAATATCGCTACAGTTAAATTCTATATTTACACAATCTGTGGACAGACAACATTAGTCAAAAAGAAGAACAAAAAGAAGGAAGATCTGAGTCCTTGAGTACTGGTTTGATGGGTATACAAATGGCTTTGAGACACAATCTACAGTTGGTGTAATAGTTATTATTGATCTGGTTTCCAGTTTGGCACTGACCTTGTACTGGTCATCAACCAGAAGTAAGACCTTAGCATAGTCCTGGTCCATGAGTGGCAGCATGAGTGACTGAAGTATTGGCTGAGGCAGAGTGGGTGGAGTGATGTGACTCTTCTTTCCAAAGATGGGGTTAAATACATGGAGTGTGGCCAGACCTGTGTCCTGATCCAAACACAAACAACACAGAACAAAAATGATCAGAAATACCAAAAATAAACACACCACTTATAGAGTTAAAATTTTCTTTCAAGTGCTGGACACAGCAGGAGGAAAAAGGTATTCAGATTTTGCTATGCATATAAAGTCATGCTGGGTAAAAAAAAAAAAAAAAAAAAGGTCTCTGCCACTCTATGGGAGTTATAGATCTGCTGATTTCACTGTAAAGTCATTTGCTTTGTTTATGCTCAAGAATAAAACTGAATCCCACTCTGAAGTTTTTTAACCACAGAGCTCAGAACACTTGTCATTAAACACCTTGTCTTTGATGAGCAGCGTGCACTGTGGGGGGTGAGGGAAGTGTGCAGTGGTCCGTTGCACCATTAGTTTGAAGGCTGCATTAGATGGGATGTCATCCAGGTAGTGCCTCCATAAAATACTGCCAGTCTTGCTGTCAATCCCAAAGAGCTGAACAGAAAAGACGGAAAGGATGGACAGTACAGGAAAAAGTGAGTTTCTGAGGTCTGTTCTGAGTGTTTAAGTTCACTTTAGGCCTGCCTGATCTTAGACAAAATAAACACAATCTAGTTTAACCGCATCTGTGCAGCCCGGCTCGTCTGCCCTGGCACAACTACGGAACAATAACTACATGAGAGCGTGAGCTTTAGTTTCATACTTTCCCAGATGCTGTAACCATAACCATCATCTTCTGCAAGTTGAACTCATCTCTGGACAGGTTCTCAATGGTCACATCGTTTTTAACTTGACTGCGAGGCTTCCGTGCATCGTAGAACAGCTTCCAGAGGTGGCCGATCCAGGCCTGCAGCACGATGAACTGAGAGGAGAGCCTCTTCAGCACCATGGACATCAGGCCGTCTAGAAAAATTACAACCAGATCACACAAGCTGCTTAATGAGTTTCAGTAAATTCAATTCACATTTAAGGATGTAATTTGAGAGTCACAACTTATTAGACCTTGGTCACTGTGGACATGTTGTAATGCAAGCAAATCACAGATGTACCTCACAAAATTAAAGGACTTTATAGATCACTGTGTAAAAACTAATATACAGTAAAACAATACCTGTTAGGCAGAATATTCAACCATTAATAACAGTACATCAAACAGGAGAGTTTGTACAACAATTATAGGCACTAATTGTTGAGGGTTGGGAAGGGGGTGACTTAAGAGAAATCACTTTCAGTCAACAACAGGAGACGCTAACCATAAGACAAGCAATCACGTGTTACTGGATAAGAGCAGAGAAATCTGTTACCTTGAATGGCTGAATCCAAACGCAGCAATAAAAACAGGACAAAACAGAAGAAAGTGAAGCGACCAGCAACCAAGTGATTCATTACCTCAACATTACCCAAGAATTGTTGTTTAACTGGCCATCCGCCTGTAGCAACCGCAAAAATAATAAAAAACCTAAACGATTGAAAATTGAACGCAGGTGCTTGGCAGCTAAAGTAAGGATAAAGGTAAAAGCAACAACTCACAGAACTAAATATCGCTTCTCTATCTCAGATCTGTTAGTCGCTCAGAAATTTGAAAATGATGCAACAGGCTTTACAAATGAACTAAGAGTAGACCACAGTCCTATGTTTGTAGAACATGCAGGAAACTTTGAGAACAATTGAAAATAATAGTTGAAATACTGAATACTAATCCACAGCAGAGATTAGTACTTAAAGATGGAAGTGAGAAAATTAACAGATTTTGGTTTGACATTTACCAGCCTTTTTGCCAAACTCTCCCTCCAGCTCCGCCTGTGTTCCTGTGAGGGGCAGATCTACCATTTCCATAGTTACCACATCAGAGAGGGCCTCTTCTCTTGTCCACATTACACGCCCTGGAAAACAAGACTCATTATTATTCTGTAATCATTCATTCCACTTTCCACACCCTGTCACAGTATGCAGTTTGTGCTGACACTGTCACATTATGACATGACACATTTTTTCCCTTCTCATGCTTTGTGGAAAGGACAAGATTATGTGTACATTATGAAAGCTGAGAGCCTGTTTGTCCACACAGTGGTCAAATGTTGGCAGTGTTTATGATGATTAAGTGGTGGAAATACCAAAAATATTATCATAAGGCAAAGCATGGCTCACCAGCCTTTATGAACTTTGGAGAGATGTACTGGATCTTAACAGTAAACATCATGAAGGACAGACTCACATAAATCAAAAAGTTTCACCTTTGACCATTAGCTGGCTGTGTTTCTCTACAGTACACCAATACACTCCATGCAGACAACTAGGTCTGGACATTAGCGTAGTGGTGGGATCTGGCCAAAATAAATCCCTAGAAAAAAAAGGGTATATTTATTTTTTCTGTTATTTTGTTACTATGACCAAGATTTTCCTTTTTTTTTTTTTTTTTTTTTTAAAACTTTGGCACCCCTCAGTGGTAGAGTCAAATCCGACACCATTTAGTGCACATCAATACTCTTTCCAAATCTGATAAAGCTTCCTGTTTTTGCTATCCATACCTGGCTGTTGAATGAAAGTGAGTGTGTGGTCTTCTGTCTGCACCATGACCCTATAACCCACAGAGTCGTCTTTCTTGAGGAATGCCTGTACATATAGCTGAAAGACAGAATAAGAATGACTTAGATTGGAAAACCATTGTGAACACCCATAAATCAGTTGCCAAACTAAACCGATCTGCTCTGAAAGTAATCATGTTCATCTTTGTGTAAGAGCCATGGTTGCATGACCAGCCACAGAATCAGTGGGGAAAAAAATCGACATACCTTCTCTGGTTTCCCACCATTAGGATCCAAATTAAAAATCAGTGTTGTGTCTAGAAGTCTGCGTCCAGTCTCTGCACTAAAGAGGTTAAGACTGCAAGCCTGTGGGGAAGAAACAGATATTTATATATATATTTTTATTTATATATATTTTTCACAAAGGTAAAAAAAAAAGAAAAAGAAAAAGAAATGGACCCTTTTCATTCAACTTTTCAAAGACATGTTGAATTAAGCACAAAAGAATATTTAAACAATATCAACATCTTAACAGCCATGGAAAAAGCCTGGCTAAGAGGAGTTTCTAAGCTTCAGAATAACATTTGATTTGTTCATCAACTCAATATGACAATCACATTAAGCTCACAAGAGGACAAATAAGACTGTACTAAGCCTGCTGACATATACTGTAATGTTCCAAGAGAGCACAACGAACATACTTTACAAATCTCAAAGGATGGTTTCTCCTTAACTCACAGTTTTATTCTTGGGCGACATGACAGCAGCAACAGTCTTCTCTCCAGTGGTAGCAAATGAAACCAGCATTGCCTATGAATCAAGACAAATTAAATGCATCATCAATCATTTTCACAAACTGTCTCTTAAACTAAAAATGACAATATCTTGGAATGAGACTCTGAGATTTTACTTTTTAAAATGATAACAAATACTAAATTTTGGAAAACTTCAGAGCCTAAAAATAAGGACATATTTTAAAATTTCCAAATTTAAGAAAATACTAAGAATTTTGTCAACATTTCCTTCCGTAGATGTTACCCTGAGGCATCTGCCTCTGTCAGTCAAATACCTGATAAAGAAATCCAGGTGACATTTACGTTTTAGGAGTGTGACTGAAGCTTTTATCTAGTGACGTACAGTACAAACAAGTAATCTGGATTCTAATTGTCAGGATTTCAATCCTGAATGAGACAAAATTGCAGTGTTGAGAAACAGTTACGTACTGGCTTGAAATCCCTCAGTGTAAGTATCTGACCATTGCTGAGCTGGAGAAGCAGGTAGTGTTCAGGACTGAGCTGAAGGAAGAACTCTGACAGCGGGGGCCGCGCTGGGTTAGGCTGGGTGGACACTAGGGCTGGATGGAATCCGGGGGTAGCTTCAAGTCCCAGCGACTAGAGGACGCACACAAAAAAATGGTAAGAAGCATTCACATAGAGTAATAGAGGAATGTATAAAAAGACACAGTTCTATTGTGTTGGTAGTGAAATGCCGAAAAATGAAAGAAATGGAGCCGTACCCAAACCAGAGCAGAGGACGCAAATGGTCATTTCATAAAGTAGAAAATGTTTTACTGATTCCATTTTTATTTTGGTGAGTACCTGCAGGGGGATTTGGGTCATTTGTGATTGTACGTGTAAGTCAAGCATGTACAACGACGCAGTTGAAGAGTCCACACATGTCAACATCCCCTGGGCGACCACTGCACAGCTGGCCTGTATGTTAGACAGCCATGGAGCTTCTACTGAGATCTGAAGACAACACAAGCACATTAGAAATGTGGGTTTTTTTAATATTTTGCTTGTTTGGTTTGCTTGATGTATTCATACAATGTTTATGTTTTATTTATGTATCTAAATATTATAACAATTGCAAAGCATTTATATACTTTAGATGGCTACAATAAATTAGGATTACCTGCTTTATTATCTCTCCGTCCTCCACACTGTAAGCAACAACAGTAATGTGGGAATGGGGAACGACTCCAAGTGCATAAACTTCACCATTTCCACCAGAATACACAGACTGGTAATCCACGGTTTCACTGTAGACATAAAAAACAGATAGTTACACACTTTCCATAATGCTCACTTTGATTATAAAGTAAAAGCTAAATGGTTAAATTAAATGTTATGTGCATACCCATTAATTCATTTATGTTTTATTTTTTCTAAATGTAAGATACCTCAATGTGCTTATACATCAGAAATGATCAAAAATATTATAATCTTACCCCAAATACATGCCTACATGTCAGTAATGGATACCACTACCAGCATCTTGTGATATAGATGGTGCATTTACAAAAGCATTCAAGCTAATAAATTGTTTTTTCATCATAAAAGTTTTATTGATGAAGACAAAATAATATTGATAGTATATTGACAAAAACATGGCTTTAAATGTTGATGCCGTAACTTAAAAACAAGGTCATTTACCTTTCTGGAAGATTCTCTATCCATTTTTGATGACCATTAGAAAGGTAATGGAGAGAGATGGCAGTTTTCTTCAAGACAGCCACATGTTTCACTGTGTCTTGCTGTCCAACCAAACATGCTGACTGGAAACTAAAATGTTCCATAAAAGCAGTTAACACCTGATCAAAATAAGGGCAATTATAAACTCAATCACTACCGGTCAAAGACGTAATCACCTGCCAGAATCAAGCACAATCTCCCAGTTCAAACCACCAACATTTATATCCCAGGAGCGCAGCACACGGCCATTGCCTACTACCAGCACCGCATCTAGGGGACAAGAACAGTTTAATGAGTAATCTGCTTTCAGTGGAGGAAGTAAAACCTCTAATCTCAACTGTAATGACAAAACTCACCTTGTCCATGGTACAGAAGAGCGTCAATGTTTCCCTCTGGCCCAGTCTTATCCACATGTCTCCAGACTGTGGCAGACATAGTAAAACAGTCATTTAAGATCATTAATATCATGGTTATGTCTCAGCCAAATAGGACTGTCTATTACAGGAGACTAACAAAGTACTCACAGAGTTCTCCAGTCCTGGTGTTGAGTGCTGCAAAAACATTATTCTCTGTTGCCAGAAGCACCTTTTTGGATGACTGCACATGTGTGTCGAAGTGAGAAAAATGAACCTTGCCTACATACTGTTGCCTCCTGTGTGAATCACAAAAAGAGAGAGGGGCTGTCAGAAGGTCAACAAGCTCATTTATCATTATGGCTAAACCAATGCTTCTATCACTACAAAAACTAAGAAAAAAAAGAAGAAGAAAAGAAGAAAAAGGAAAGGAGAAGAAAAATAAGAAAAAAAGACAAATACTGGTGGAGGGTAAACTGGTTAACACCTTGGCTTCAATGGTTCGAGATCAATTTCATTCACGTTTTAACTCTTTGACTTTACTGTACCATTGGTTTCCTAATGGAACAAGCTAACGGCACCTGAGGCAAGCTAGTAAACAAAATTTATTGTGTTCATTTATTCATTTTTTTTTGGCCTGCTCTCCTACAGAAAGTCCAGCACAAACACACCGGGTCGCAGCTAGTGGCTGTGACAGGTATTAGCATTAGCATATCCACAAAAAACATGACTCTAAATAGCAGACATATTTGGTTCCTTGTCTAGATTCCCCTTACCAGTCAAATTTTCCGACTTGATCTTCAAACACAGCCTCGACAGTGCTGCATAAAATAATAAATTTCAGGCACAACAAAATTAGCTTAGCCATTGCAGCAGTAGCTTTGACATGCTATTCAAGGGGAGGAGGAAGTCGGAAGTTGATTGGTTTCCTTTGTGTCTGCTGATGGGAGGTGGTGCCCCCTTCAGGCGAGAAACGCAGATAGCCCGAATAAATCTAAATCAATGATCGTGAATAGTTGTCGGTGACTAACCTTTTTTTAAACCTAAAGTTACACCTAGCTAAAACTAATGCAGTATAATATAACAGTTTTGCAATAAATCCTCTTTGAAAGTTATGTTATGAAACTGTGTTAAAGAGGTGTTGATTAACTATATGATAATATGGAGGGGGATTTTGGTGCTGTTGTTGACCTGTAGTCATGGAGGTAGATTTGTCTCAATGTTATTTGTTTGAACAGGTCGACAATCCACGTTTAAATGTATAATATGTAAATATAGACACCTTTCACAAATATGAATGTATTCATGGATATGTTTTTATTCGTGGAATTTGTTTGTGTATTTGCAGATCTGTTTTATATTTGCCAGACATTTTTGTGAGTTTAGAAATATATTTTTTGTATTTGTGGAAGGTGTTTTATAATAACAGATTACACATTTACACACAGATTGTCCATCTATTCAAACAAATAATATTGAGACAAATCTACCTCCTTATTGTAATGCATTATAAAGAAGTGTGTCTGTTGTTTAGTTTTCTCTCATTGACTGAAATGAATGACATGAATTCAGCTTAAATTTTTTAATTGGACATATGATCATTTATGAACATTACTTAAAAATAAAATTAATTCAAGAAATGTGTGATCACAGACAATATAACTGGGCTATATTTTAAAGTACGTTTTTAAAAGCATTTTCAAAGATTGGCCAGAAAATAAATAAATGGATAAATAGATAATGTGAACATCAGTGAATTCATAGCCTACATGGCAAACCTGCATCCTACTAGAAGTTCAAGTAGTTTTAAGGTAGTTTGCTCAGTGAAGATTTTCTTTTACACTGGAAATAAATTCAAATAGTTTCTATTTAATTTGGAAAGCATACACAAGCTTCAAGTTTGATTACTTCAGTGAGAAATTAAAGAAATTATGGAGAATTGAGATGTTTTTTTCTTTTGCTTGGTTGCTGCTAGTTTTGAATAAAGTCTTGCTATTACAGACATGATGCAGCAATCTATCTAAAATTAAGGTGGCAAGGAATGTAAGTAGGCCTGCTATGATTCATTTTTATTATCGGTCATTATTGGTTCAGAGGGCAATCATGGATGTGGGGGCAATCAATGCAGTCAGAAAGGTCAAGCTGTCATTACTGAAGTCTTAGTGTACCCCAGATTTCAGTGAAATCTGTCCAGTCTTCTAAAACGCACATACACTGTTGATTCACAAAAATATTAAAATGGATATTAAAATGGCTATGCTGTGTCCTTAATACAGATTGAATGAATGAATGTTCTTGAATCAAACAATGACATTAAATAAATGCTGCCAAACTGTGCAGTCCAACGGAAACAATGGCAAAAATAAGTGACCTGTATGTGGTATTTGTGTAGGGAAGCATAGCTTTACTTTTTATGTGCAGACAGGCAATTGTATTGTTAGCACTTATCAACCCTGGAGAGAAATATTGTTCACTGAGGGCAGTCACAGTAATGCTCAGCCCGATTTGTGAGATTGTGAGCGCCCCCTGCGATTTACACTCATAGTTTCTTCTTCCAGTAGCTAGTTTTTTCTAGGGGATTTCAAGATGGCGTCGAGCGGAGGAGATGGGGAACACGAATGGACAGCGGCAGTGCGGCCGCTTTTATCGGCTTCATACACCGCTTTTGAAACGAAAGAGCTACCTCAGCTTATTGGGTCTATAATCAACAGGTAACCGCTTACATGTCAATAAATTGCAGGTCTCTATTTGCTTGGATACTGGTCGTGTCCACCCAGGAGTTAGCAGGATGGCTAACTTGCTAACTTAGCTCGGGTAGTTAAGTTCTATAGGAAACCTTACCCACTTAGCTAACGTTAGCGGCTAGCAAGCTACCTGGGCTTAACTTGCATTGGCATCGAGTCAGTTGCTGACGTTAGCTAATATGCTAACCTCAGCTAACTTACTCAAAATCTTGTGTAGCTTGCCCATGCTGGTAACTCATTAACGACTTGAAACTAGGCATAGCCAATGACCGATAGAAGTTGACCCTCAATGTAACTTTATCGTTGTGCAAACGTTAATCGACGTCGCAGTGTAACGTGTAGGAAATTTGCTTCATCATTAGCTAGCTAACACAAACATTAGCCACCAAGCGAACTGGTGGGCCTTCTAAACGGACTGGATAACGTAGCGTTGAAATCGCAACAGTAATATTTGACTACGCCATTTAACTCATCTTAGCTAAATGTGATTTGGTTTGTGTGTTGAGCTTGCCATATCCACTCTACTAAGGGCATGCCCGATGACTGTTTATTTGATAGTTGGCTATCAGTTGTAGTTCATCGTTATATGCTGTCTATCTCTGGTTGAACTGATAGTAGGCGGAGATCCTCTGCTGTGCACTCAGTTTTGATGAGCCTGTGATGTGGTCGCCGTTAATTCATTTTCAATCGAATGATAAAGATGTTACTGCGTAATTAAGTGTAAGGCCAAAGGGGTTTGGGGGATTCCGACATTGTGCTAAACCATGGTGAAGGTGGTGCAGTGCCTGTCACGCAGGAGAAGCGTGTCTTTGGAGACGAGTGTTAATTATTGTCGCGGACCTTTCACAGATTTTTCTTAAAGCTATGTTGATTGCGCCTATGCATACATAGGTGGTTATCAAATCAATAGCACCTGCACTGTGTGTTACTCAGGTTGTCACTTGACACTCCTGTTCAGTGGTGACATCAGCTGATCTCTCAGGGCTTTCAAGTGAACAACTTCCTACTGTGCTTAATGGTTTCATTTTCCCAAGCAATAACCAACTTGTAAATATGAGCAGTACTGTTACTAGGCCTGTTAGTTTCGTTTTCAAGAAAACCGAAGAACCAGCAAGTATCAAAAGAAAAACGGTTATTTGGTTGAATTACTCCCCGAGGATTTTTTACCATATTCACAGTTGTGTAGCTATGTAATAGTAATGTTGGAGAGAATGTAGATCCCTTCCTTTTTAGTTGAGTAACCCCAACAAGCCTGTTTATCACTTGGCCCTAGGTGTTTATGGATAGTACATCAAAAATTCATACCACAAGAAAGTGCAAAAGCCAAGTTTTGCTATTGTCAGCATGAATGATCATGTTTTATCTAAAAACATAAGTATAAGTATTTCCCTAGGAGAGTGGGTTGTGTAATTTTGTGTACATTAAAGAAGTAGGTTTATATTGTTAAAGCTTTAAGTGACAACACTCAGAGTAGCAAAATGGAGTTCTCAAATAGCATGCATGCACTTGTAGTATATTATCTATGTATTACTGCATATGTTATAGATTATCTGGACATGGGTTTAATCACACAAATTTTGATAGATTCAATTGTGACTTTACTATGCAATGCTGCCAGAAACCTGCCTACATGGCAGAGGTTTCACATAACAGAATGTCAATCTTACTGCATATTGTTAGCAGCTACATTGGTTTTATTTTACATACCCTGTTCTTTAAAGACATTATTTATGAGGTCATTGTTTATAATATGGGGTATTCATTCTATTTATAGGTTGTATGTGGCTGTGTTATTTGGCCAAGAAAATAGTTTCTGACAAATGCTATGAATGAATATAGTCAAATCTGACACCCCAAAAGCTTTTCGCCTTTTGTAATAATTTTACAGTGAATATTCATTTTTTCTTATACAAAGGTAGAAAAAATAATCTTCAGAGACATCAGAAATACAAATTTATTCAATTTATTCTGATGGACACTTATTAGTTGCACTATCATATTTAAAGCATTTTTGGCAATGTTTTATTGACTTATCAAGAGTTTCCAACATCCTGAGCATGAGAGTTGGATTATGCTGACTGAGAGCTGTAAATTCCAGTTTGACTTTTTTTTCTTAATAACCGAAAAGCCGATGTTTACAACAGATTGGTTTGCAGCATAACAAGTGTGGTGTCTCAGGCAGCACAGTTCAGTCATGTACGATAGGGGGAATTGTTCCCTGTGCGTGATGAAATTTATTTATTCATTTATTTTAAATTAACCTTTATTTAACCTGGATGTGTCTTGTGAAACATTATCTCTTTTACAAGAGAGACCTACCCAAAATGACAGCGTAAGATAAGTTACATATAAGCGCATCATTTCTTTCAACAATTGCATATACCTTAATTTAGAAGGCTAGCAATTCTGAGCTAGCTGGTTTCAGGCTTATTGTCATTGTACCATTTTCCCCTGGACAGTTTATGAAACAGGTGTTAGCGCATGGATTAAGTGTTGGTGGGAGTTGCTTGTTTCCTTTTACCTTGGTAATGTGCAGCTTCTTTTTGGTCAGGTAAAATACCCAATCAGCAGTAATTTGTTGCTTGTTTTAGGAGAAGTAGGAGTTGAAGGAAAGCTAATTTTGTTTTGTAATTTTAAAAAGCAGAGATGTTTTCTGTGTATTTATTTGTTTTGGTGATTGTAGCAGCACATTGAAATAGTTTTGTATTGTCACTGGAATAGATTAATATATTGGATTATGCAGAGAAAAATTAACTATGTGGAGTTGGAGTATAGATAACAAAAAAACACACGGTTCATGTCCATATGAAGTACTTATGCTAACAGCGGCCTGGCAACACAGGTAGGTTTCCAGCAACACAGACAGCCTTCCTTCTACCTGGAAGAATGTGATCAGATCACATATTGGAGAGGTGTCACTTGCCTTGGGCCATTTGTGTCAATGCTGGAAAGATGGTGTAGGACAAGGCTGATTTCTGCCAGCAGAAACACTATTACATCAGAACTGTGTTTCCCTTGTGGAAGACTGCAGTTAGCCAAAGATCAGATCTGTCAGACATGTTAGAAAAGACTACATGAAAGGTGCACCAGAGGAAAATTCACAATGTTATGTCACTCTACTGACAGCCAGGACCAGTTATGTTTTCCCAATTAATGTGATGTTATTAATGTGAGAGTCCATTTATCAACACTCTTAAATAATTAATAACAAACTATCATGGTTGATAATATGATATTAATTTCTCTATGTCCATCTGCAAAGCTAAACAGTATCCAACCACAAAATGAAGCAACAGACATAAACATCTAAGTATATATAAACAAAGGCAGACATAATGTCACACTATTTCAGGTATTACAATTTGCACAGTGTTAATTATGACATTTGCGTGTGTGTTTATTGGTTCTAAATTGTTTACTCGGCCTGCATTTTGGCAAAGAACTTGTCTGGGTTGTAGGATGTTCTTTGGCTCTTGCTAAATGTTATGGGTGATATTGAGTTCCCTGAACTTTAGTGTTTCTGTCATAAACACCATGACATCGTCTTCTCTTCTTTTTATACCTTTATTGATAGCACAGTAGAGAGAGACAGGAATTGGGGTGGCAGAGAGAGGGGGGACATGCAGTAAAGGGCCGTCCGATGCGGGAGTCGAACCGGGGCCGACTGCAGCGAGGACTGTAGCCTCTACACATGGGGCGCCTGCTCAAACCACTGCGCCACTCGACGCCCCATGACATCGTCTTTTCTGTTCTCTCTCTCCCAACTCTCTTGTCCAGAAAGAAAATTGCTATGAAAATATTCTATGAAAATTCAAGTGAGAGCATTTAATTTGATATTTCACTTCTCATTTGCAGTGAATCAGACATTCTTCACCATGACAAACAGTATGAGCCTTTCTACTCATCATTTGTGGCACTCTCTGCACATTACATCACCACAGTATGTGGACAAAGTATGTATTTTTTCTTTTTTTCTTTTTTCTTTGATCTAATAGACAAGAATTTAATACTGCCATTCAGCCAGAATATTTGAATGTTATAGGTATTGTTTGTTTGTATTGTTTATTCTGGCCAGTAAATTATTATTGCTCTGTCTCTCTAGTACCAAGAAATCAGTTGCTGTCAGTTGCTGCAGCGTGCAAAGTGTTGATTGAGTTCTCATTGCTGCGCTTGGAGAACCCAGATGAGGCATGTGCAGTATCACAGGTAAGAGAAGCAAACTGAAGGGGAAAGGAGTATTATGTTGTGGGACTGTATTCAACAGATGATTTAGGTCACTTTTAAGGAGTTAGAAATTTTACCAAAGACAAATTCAGCAGTATTTTGTCTTTCTTTGTCTTTGGCTCAATTCAGGTATTTTTGAAATTTCCAACCCACCAGTTAAATCGAGTAATACTGTTCACTTTTTCCTCAGAAACACCTGATTCTTCTAATAAAAGGACTTTGCACTGGCTGCAGCAGACTAGATCGCACAGAAATCATTACTTTCACTGCTATGATGAAGTCTGCCAAGTTGCCTCAAACCGTCAAGACCCTTTCAGATGGTAAGTGTCCCTTCAGAGATGAACCAAATTTAACCAATACTTAATTGATTGTGACACAGCAGTAGCAAAATTATTCATACATATCAAAAAGAACAAGTTATTAAAAAATGAAAAAAGCATTTTTGACTGAGTTTAGATTGAGTTTCTATAGTGATATTTATCCATACTGGGGCTGTAAAATTCCCATAGGCCCTTGTCCAAAACAAGAACTTATCAATGGTTTTGAATATTACTCAGAAAATGATGTTCTTGTTCATTTAATAGTGGAAGATCAGAAGGAGTTGCCCAGTGCTGTGAACCCAGAGCTTCGACAAAAAGAAGTACAAATGAACTTCTTTAATCAACTGACTTCAGTTTTTAACCCTGACCTTACCACCATCTTGGCCTCCCCATCAGCAGCACAAATGCAGGCAAGTGTTACAGACCAGCCCTCTGGCTGCCACTCCATTACTGTCATGAGAAGTCGACAGCTTAAATGTATCTGTTAACCACAACAGTTTGTTCTTATCAGTATCTTTACTGAAAATGAACTCACTCCTAACCTGTAATTTAATTAGCCTCAAACAAAACAGTTGCTCTTTGACTACAAACAGTTATAATAAATCATCATAATTGTTATGTTTATCAACTCTCTCCAATTACAGGCTGAGAGTGATTGCGATGACCAAACCACAGATCAAGCTGTTCAGGCCAAAATGAAAAATGCCTTTGTCTCTCAGAATGTGTCAAGCTTACAGGAACTTGGTAAGCAGAAACTTGTTACTTTATTGCAGGACAATGTTGGCTTATTAGCACTAAGGTTACAGTTATATCACATATATATTTTAGAAAGCAACCATAAATTAATATGCACAAATAATGTTCTCGTTTTTGTCTACATTGGCACTTGAAGTACTCATTTCTTTGTAATTATGTTTTCAGTTAAATTTTTTACAAATTGAATGGCAGTTTAGAATTTGAAGGGCTCTTGGTGTAATCCATTTGCTGACGCCACCAGCAGATACTGTTTAAGTGCATTATCTACTGGTAATTTACCAGAATCCTGGTTTAGTTCGACATTCAACACGACATTCAGTAGTGTTAATCTTTTACTTTCATAAGTGGAAAAATTGTAGTCTGGAACTCAAAATCTTTCAAGACCCATTCAACCAACCAAATATTTTTTGCTCTTGACATTTTTTACTGCCAAATGCTAAGTTTGTTTGCGTCTTTCTTTTCTCATTAGAGCTTTTTCTCCCCATAACTTGTATTCCCAGGTGGGTCTGAGAAGTTGCTTCGAGTGTGCCTCAACCTGCCCTACTTTCTACGCTACATCAACCGTTTCCAAGATGCTGTATCAGCCAACTCTTTCTTTATCATGCCTGCCACAGTGGCTGATGCCACTGCTGTTCGCAATGGGTATTTTTTTTATTCATGAGGTTAAAATATTCTTAAGTAAAGTAATATTATATATATTATTGTAATAGGATTTATTTTGATGGGGCAGTATCATCTGTTTAAGTTTCTCCATGTGTATTAGATGACAAGTGTTTTTCTCCAAAGCAATTACTTAACTTGCTGTACTTGAACCCCATACCCAGATTTCATTCACTGGTGATAGATGTAACCATGGCTTTGGACACACTTTCCCTGCCTGTACTGGAGCCCTTGACACCAGGGAGATTACTGGATATGACCGTGCTGGCTTTGAGCTGCCTCTATGCTGGTAGGTGGTAACTCTCTGTGGATAAAATAAAATGATATGTCCAGTATTCAACAAACAAACAACAACCATTTTCTTATACATACAACAAGCTCAAGAGACCCTAAAGCAGCCTATTTCATCAGCAACTGAATGCAATGATTTAATAGTCATTCTTCGCACAGTATTGAAAGTTAAATTGGTAAATGTAAAAACAATTTTTTACCCAATTAGGTGTGAGTGTGGCCACTTGCATGGCCATTCTGCAGGTAGGAAGCGGCTTGCAGCTTCGATCTGCCTCCACTGGGACTAAAGAGGAGGACTATGAAAATGACGCAGCAACAATTGTCCAGAAATGTGTGAGTATTATGATTACAATATTCTCAAGTTATGGTCATGTTTGTTATGATACATTGTCTGGTGCTACATGGAAACTTTATTCACTTTCTACTCACAAGGTTTAACATAGGCTCTATTTACTGCTATCAAATAATGAAATAATTATGGGGAAACATATTTGTAGTCTGACTGTCTGCATAGAGATTATTGTATATATATATATATATATATATACATTGCATCAAATCTCTGCCTATTGTTTTTTATAAGTGCTAATGACTGCCTTGCTGGAATGCCTTAACAAAATACAGCACGTTTAAAATGGTAACTAATGCAAAATTTGTGTTGGCAAAAGCTGGAGATCTATGAAATGATTGGACAAGCCATCAGCAACTCTCGCAGAGCTGGAGGAGAGGTGAGTGCCATGTTTAAGTACTATACTAGAATAGTCAAATAACACTACTACTTCAGTACCCTTGGATTTCCTTAGACTTTGCCAGAGGTTTACTGTTTTTGAAGCTAAAATAAGTTAAGAATTGTGTTTTGTGTAAAGGTTTCTGTGAATTAAATTCTAGGTGATTGGTGCTATGTTTTTTTCACTTTTTTGTATATAGCATTATCAGAACTTCCAGCTGCTTGGAGCCTGGTGCCTTTTGAACAGCCTGTACCTGATTCTTAACCTGAGTCCGACTGCCCTGGCGGATAAAGGGAAAGAAAAGGATCCTCTGGCTGCCCTGCGTGTCCGGGATATTGCTGCTCGCACCAAGGATGGCGCAGGATCGCCTAAGCTTGGTCCTGGCAAAGGGTAACTTCCAATGAATATGTCCTTGGATCTTCAGTAATTATGCTGTTTCTTTATTTGTATTAATGAAGGTTTTGGCACTGCTGCAATTAAAGCTCTGAAATGTTTACATTTTATCACAGACCTTTAGTAGGTCACAAGAAAGAGCTATATTTAGAATTGGACTATTCTGGGTATAGAGAGTTTATTGGCTCATTTCTAAATTCAAAACACTATCTGCACATTCCTGATATTTATATTTATATATTTGTTTTTAAAAAGATCACTTGAAAATTGATTTCTCTTCATTAATTATTTTTTGTTGTTTCTCTAGACACCAAGGGTTTGGAGTTCTGTCTGTTATCCTGGCAAATCATGCCATCAAACTTTTGACTTCACTTTTCCAGGATCTGCAAGTTGAGGCTCTCCACCGGGTAAGTGAAGCACTTACTAAACATACCTATTTCGATACCACGGTAAAAAAACAAAACATAAAAAACCCCACAATAAATACCATGAACATTCCATGTACTTTCTGTTTCACTCCTTTATTGAAAAATAAGAATAAAAAAATAAAGAACAGTGGCATGTAGCCTTCAAGAATTTAAAATAAACAATACTGCTAAAATATACAGTCAGTCAACTTTTTATTGCAGAGCATTGTAATACTCTGAGATATAAAAATATGTACATATAATAGATATACCAATAAAATTAAACAACTTTTGACACTGCAAAAAAGAACAGTGGCATGTAGCCTTCAAGTATTTAAAGTAAACAATACGTGGCTAATATATAAGCAGTAAAAATTTAATTGCACAGCATTTCAACAGTTTTTTGGAAAGTGCACAGGCACCGTTTACAAACAGGCTTTTATCTATAATCAACCACTCATCATCCGACTTGAAAGAAAAATATTTCCATACACGACTCTTCTGGCTTTTTCTTTCGACGAGCCGAGGTGCTGCAGCTGGACCAGGTTGTGTGCCTGAACTTGTCGCCATCTTCCATTTGTTATTGTGGCTAGACTGCAGCCTAGTAGTGGACGTTCCTCATCCTCCCTTGGGCAGAGGCAGAGCATGTGCCGGAGAAACTGTGCTTAAATTTGTTCCGAGTCACTCATATGTTGCCAGTGATGCAGTAATTAGTGTTAATGTTCTTTTACACATGTTTTTGGTAGATTACTTTCACTTTTGAGGTAAGACACTTTTGCACCATGAGATAAGTTGCTCATACAGTTAAAGACATCCTGCTTGTGCGCAATTAGACCTGATGTGTTAGCGGGCGTGACAAGCATTCATTCAACTGCCTTCAACAGCAATTCTAGTTTATCAATTTTTATGGTCTAGAAAATGAATAAAAAGTGAGGGGTAAATGTGCTTGAAAAAATTGAGTTCATTCCAATCCCTCCATCTCTACCTGCAGGGTTGGGCGAGTGATGGGCCACCAGCTGAGCTCAACATCATGGCACAGAGCACTTCCATCCAGAGGGTCCAAAGGCTCATCGACTCTGTGCCCCTGACAAATCTACTCTTCACCCTTCTCTCCACTTCCTACAAAAAGGTGCTAACATTTATGTTCCTATTTGCATAATTGCCATTCATGTCTTATTATTCATTTCAAATTGGTAATGTGAAAAAGTGAGATGAAAGATTGAGAAGTGTGATCCTCATTTAAGACCACCGTTGTTTTTGCTGCTATCAGGCTTGTGTTCTCCAACGGCAGAGGAAGGGTTCAGTCAGCAGTGATGCCAGTGCTTCTACAGATTCAAACACCTACTACGAGGATGATTTCAGCAGTACAGAGGAGGATAGCAGTCAAGGTACTTTATCTTTCTGGATTTAAGCAAGTACATCAGCACTTTAGAAAGCTTCCATAAAATTGAAAGTTCATGCTAGCGTCTGCACCCACATAGCAGCTTTACGTTTGCTAAACAAGAAGAAAAATCATACCTCTGGCTGTTGTCTGGACATAGTTTTAACTCAAATCCTGGCTGTCGGAGCACAGATGATTCAAGACACAATGCACATATTTTTTGCACAGCATTGATGATGAAGTAACAATAACTTTAAAGGTCTACAGAATTAAATATTTTATTCAGCTTGAAAGGAACAGAAGACTTTGACACAGTAGGGGGAAAAAGCAGCTGCTCTGTTAACTACAACATTCTTATTAAATAATATAAATTTGTAGTTGCATATTGAAAAACTGCAGTGGAGAAAAATGACTTTACAAAAGACAGAAGACAGATGGCTATAGAGGGTCTTGAGTGAAACACAAACTTCAAACATTGTTGATAAAATCATGACAGTGTTATATTTTAGGTAGCCTTCGAAAGTACAATATACAGTATATTGATCCAAAGATGAAGTCTCATGGTCACTCGCATGCAAGTGCTCAGCTATATCAATATTACATATTACATCTAGTAAGTATTATAGTATGGACCATAAAAAGAAGGTATGGTCAGTGCATCATCTAATTGTTGATGTGATGGAGACACATCTATGTTCTCATCACTTAATGAGTAAAGTGCCCAACAAGCCAGTATCCCAAAAGTTTCATTTGATGCTGTCAAGGTGCTTCAGATATCTTTTCATCACAGTGTAGATACAGGTGCTGAAAGTAGTGTCATGCTTGTGTTGGATCTCTGAGCTAGTGTCAGTGCTGAGGTGTATCAGTGAAGTGGTGAAACAGGTGCGCTGTCAGTGGTTCAGTCAGGTTATGGCAGCAGTGGGAAGGGTAAACACATACACACGCACACACACACACACACACACACACACAGTTAAGTAATGCAATTTTTTGTCCCTTCATCACACAATGACAGTGTAGTTGACAGTGTCTACTATTTCAGCAGAGAGAAGACAGGAGAAGACAAGTGCAGCTTGTGTTTCAGGTCAGCAGTTTTCTGTCCTCAGGTCAAAGACTTGGTGTCCACTTCACTGTCCTAGATTCATTTTGTTATTGTATGTCTCACAATTTAAGCTGAGCTGTGGCCCTAATAGCTTAGAAAATAACAGAGCCACAGGTGAAGAGGCTTTGGCAAAATAGCCCCTACTTTGAAAGATGCTGGTGTTGTAATTGACATGAACTAAATCTAGATATTTTTTTGTCAAAGAGGTTCATCTGTGGCTCGCTGTGTTTCAAAGAATAAAACCAATGGTGACATGTGGGTGCTCATTGTTTAACTTGACAAGCATTAAAACCTCACAAGAGAGCTGGGTGACGAATGGAAAAGTCACTGATACCAACATTTACAGAAACTGACCAACTAAATTTCCTTCTCTCAGTGTGTTGAGTAAAATATTTTCCCAGGTGCTTTTGAGAGCAACCTACTAAAATCACCATGTCTTCCATCCACATGCCAATCCCTTTCCTGTAGTCGTTCTGTGCAATCATTGTAAATAATGCAGCTTTCGACACAAGGAGGGCTAATGGTAATGCTTTAATAGGCTTAGATTGTGGATAAGGTTGGTAAGTATTTAAAATGATTGTGATATTGATATTGATTTTGTGGTCATATTACAAAGCCTTATTTCATATAGAAATTTTTTTCTTTGGTCATTCTATTCTCCTTGTGATCACATTAGTCATCACACATATCTGAAAATGTCTTAAATACCAAAATACTGTAGCACCCACATCAAAACAGTGGTATTATTCTTAAATACGACAAATTGAAGTGCTTGTAAACTATGGGCTTAAATACACTATGCTACGTCTTGCTGTCACCTGAAAAGTTGATTTTTTTTTTTTTTGTATGTTGCATGCAAATGTGAATATCAACTTAAAGTGATATTCTTTTAAAAATTGAAAGTTGTTTCTTGTTTTTGTATTTGAATTAATCTATACATATTTTAAATACTTTAACTGGCTACGCCTGCAGTCGGATGCTTCTCAATTCTAATCATAATTTTGCTATAGGATGCAACCTCTTTGATGGGGAAGCAGCCAGGGCTATAGTGAGTGGGGTGGGGTCTTAAAGAGGACACTATCTAATGATTCTATAGTTCTTCTGGGAAACATCAATGCTGAATGATGGATTATGGACAGACCTAGAACGGGTTGATTGGAATGAACGTCCTGCCTGCTCTGAACCCGAGTGGTGCCTTGTGACCTCTCTGCTGGTCATGGACTGTCCATGACAAATGCTGCTAGTGCATAATGTAGTGATAATGTTCTAGCCATATAATCAGATCTGCTGACATGTCTTACACTCGTGAAGATGGGAGTAAAGCTTTCATCTGAGTTTGATCAGGTGGTGGATGAGGATGCCAGGCACACTCTGTAAACCCAAATATGTTGTGTGGGTAAACTGAGAATATCTGGCAGAGCCCCCATCTGCCATGTCTCAAATTTGACCTCCAAATGATTTTTTTCCTGCATCCCATGGGAGGATGGAGACATAGAATCAATGTGGCCCATGATTTAAAAAAAAAAAAAAAAAAAAAAAAAGGCTGAGGGGCGGGTCCAAGTTTTGGTCAAAAGGTTCATGTATTGCATCAAGTGTGAACCTGAGCCCCAAGCATTGTTTGTCTCATTGTTGCCAGGAGCACAATAGCATGTATATGACACACACACACACACACACACACACACACACACACACAGATCCATCCAGATATGAAGTGAACATTTCATGCTATTTAAATGCTTTTAAACTTTGATTTACTCTTAATTAATTAAAAAAAAATTCCCAAACCATCAAAGTGAAAAGCACTCCATGTCCAAATCCTATGTTTCAATTGAAACTCTAGGATTCTGTTGAAGCTACACAATTGGAAAACCTTCAGAACCCATAATTATGGCATTTTGGCAGGATATTGACTATGAGAATGAGAATGCTGTTTCCAGCATCTACAGTGACAGAAACACTACAGCATAAACTGCATCATTATCATTTCACTACCTGTTTTGATGGCAGGTGTATTGGTGAAAAAAGAGGAAAATAATTACAATCACTGGGCTTTATCTCATTCTCAGTGACAACAGTTTTAGTGGGTATCTTCAAAAAAATGTTCTCAGAAGATAAATTCAGTTGTAGTCTTCTTTAAGTGGATATTCACCAGCAGAACCTGAGTATATGTTCACTTTTTACCGCAGTGTTTGCCTCTTGTCCACCGCCTGCACAATGTTGTAGGTTTCATGAACTAGTTTGAACCTTTTTACATTTTGATGACACCGCACACATCTCTTGTAAGTCGTGGAACGTGTCTCAGCTCCACTCTAAGAAATTCATATAAATATTTTTTTTGTAGACGATGACAGTGAACCCATCTTGGGGCTTTGGTTTGAAGAGACAATTTCACCCACCAAAGACAAAGTAGCTCCCCCACCACCACCTCCACCCCCACCCCTGGAGACATCTCCCAGACTGAAGAGCCCCAGTAAGCAGAATCCGAGTGAGAATGGCAACATTTTAGCTGGCCGTAAAGACCCAGAGCTGGTGAGGACTCATTTGTGTGTACCTGAAAACATACAGAATAATGCTGCAAGTCAATACTAAACAGTACATGTATCATTTTTAATGCTAACATATGCAGTATATCCTTATGATACTAGTAATGGGTTATTTAAGTTTTTAAGTTTTAACATGTGACAGCACAAACAACTCATATTTGCTTGTTCCTGTAGTTTCTCAGTTTAGCCTCCAGCATTCTGAACTTCATCACCACCTCAATGCTCAAGTCCAGGAACAACTTCATCCGCAACTACCTGAGCGTGTCTCTTACAGAGCAGCACATGGCTACACTTGCCAGTATCATCAAAGATGTGGACAAAGATGTCAAAGGTATGGCTGAAAAAAAAGACTGTGGATCATACAAATTATCTCAAATATTTAGCCCAATCCCCTTTTATTGGCCTGGTATCTAATAGTGGGTATAGTCCATAATTGGTTCAGCATTGTACTCTGCTAGGTTTAATACATTCTGTTTCTGTCCAGGCTCCTCAGATGAAGTGTTTTCTTTAGCTCTGTATCATTTCAACCACACCTTGGTGACATCAGATCTTCCATCCCCGGCCTTGCAGGTGAGTGGAATTTGTTTGTTATTCCACACACACAAGAGAAAAAAGACTTTTGATCAAAAGTTGTTGTAATCAACTTAAGATAATGAGAATCGGTTATTCAGTGTCAGTGTCTTATTATTGTACCTCTTGTCATTCCCAGAGCACCCTTCTTCAGCAGTTAGGTGTTGCGCCCTTTTCAGAGGGTCCCTGGCCTCTGTACATTCATCCACAGTCGTTATCAGTCCTCTCCAGACTTCTCCTCATATGGCAGCACAAAGCCAGTGTGCAAGGAGAACCAGATGTGCCTGAATGTATGAAAGTCTGGGAAAGGTATGGCAACCATGGCATTCTCATCTAGCTGTTCTGTGCAATGGGGTTGTTTCCATTTTCTTGATGCTGTCACTATAATACATTCGAGATCAGTTTGTATTGAGCTGAACTACTCAAGCTGCTGTCCCTTTGACTGCTTCACTTTGGCATCCATGTTAAGTTACATAAATTTAAAATAGCATTTGAAGCTTATCAGTATTCCAATACAGTGGACTACTAGTGGGCTGTAGCTTGTAAAACCACACCTGATTTCTGGGAATGTATAGAATATTGACTTGTTAAAGTGTATTCTAGCTTACACTTGGACTGTTTTCTTTTTTCCCCTTTTCTTCTTTCTGCTACCTTTTACCTTCCTGTTCTCAGGTTTTTGGGAACGTTGAAGCAACACACTATCCAGGGTTCTGTTCATGGAGAGGACGACCTTAATGTGGAGCACCTCCAGCTGCTGCTGCTCCTTTTCCACAATCTGTCAGAGCGTGGGCGACGGTCAGTCCTCACCCTGGTCACCCAGGCCATCACTGAAGTGGCACAGAGCAGAGACTCCCAGCTGAAGGCTGTGCCCCTCAACCTGGCCCGCCTGTTGCTGGTGTTTGACTACCTCCTGCGCCACTACTCCAAGGCTCCCTTGTACCTTTTCGAACAGGTTAATGCTTATTTTCTAATGGTTGTTGTCTTGTCCTAGATGGTAAATTGCACAAATAAAGTTTTGTTGTATTTATTTGATACGTAAATTTGTCACTTGATTTTTATCCTTATCAGCTAAAACAACATCGAATAATGCATTGATTTAATAATTTACTAATCCAGAGCAAATTAATAGATCAGCTCATGATTATAACACAAAGCTCAAAAATATCCACTGTCACTTTCCCAGTAAATTGCTTCTTTGGAGCAGCTACTGGTTTCTCTACAAATAATATCACAGACTCAGACTAGTTACAGGAATAACATGGCAGCCAAATTAAGTGGTATTCAAAATAATAACTGTTCTAATGCTGATTCTTTGAATAAATATGTGTGGGACTTTGGTGACAGGAAATGTAACTACTCTCTACCATGAATATTATTTGTAGGTGCAGTACAACCTCCTCACCCCACCATCCTCTGGGCCAAGTTCTGTCCAGGAAGGTGGCAAACGCAGCAGTCTCCCTCTTTACTATGGATTCAAAGAGGTGGAGGAGAACTGGGCTAAACATTGTTCAGCAGGTAAGACCAATGAAGAGGATTTACCCTTTTAGCCACTGGCCAGAGCATGGTAGTATCTACAAAAACTCACCAGCTGCTTGATCTGTTTTTGCAACCACATTTGTTTAGGATTAAGATTATCTCAGTACTGGTTGTCTACACACCAAAGTCACTGGTAGAACAGAAAAACTAGCCACAGCCAAGATTCACCAGCATTCACATTGATGTCGGTAATCTCCCAACCTCAGCAACTTGCACTAACATTCATTTCAACCTTTTTTTAGATTCAAATGTTCAACCCAAATTCTACTGCGTTCTGTCCCCTGAGGCGTCTGAAGATGATATCAGCAGACTAGACAGCAAGGTGTGACCCTTTTTTTTTTTTTTTTTTTTAATCAAACAGTTGTGTGTGTTCTTGAGATGGGGTGTGTGTCTGTGTGTGTTATAAAATATAATTCATATAATTGTATATTATATAATTTTGTACATTTTTTTCTGATAGGTTTTTCCAAAGTTGTTCAATGGAGCAGTGAAATACGATGAATTGTATGCGTGGCTCATCTCACTCCTGGCAGCAGGTTCTCAGTTTGACACAGCAAGAAGACAGGAGAACAAGCCGATCACTCCTATGGTGAGAACACACCACATGAACAAACCATGAACTGTGCCAACAGGGTAAAGAAGTCCATGATGCTGGTGGCGTCACAGGTTTGCCCAAACTGCTGTAAGTACCTGTTGCCTGTAGCACTCAGTGTTGGGGAGTAATTAGTTACATGTAAGAGAATTACATAATTAAAACACGGTAGTGTGTTACAGTTACGTAGGGGACAAAAAATGCAATTAAATTACAGTTTCAGTTAATTCTCAAAATTTTACAAAGGGGTTACAACTGAATATATTCTTTTTAGTAAAAAGCTTACATCTAGAATCTATCATTCTGTTGCTCTGCATCTTTTGGCCAAGCAGGAATGCCTTTTTTTGGCATACGTGCTGACATTAGGTTGTTACGTTTCCACATGACACCAACAGACTAAATGAATGGTACTGAAAAGTGATCAAAAGGTAATCAAATGATTTAAGTGAGATTACTTTGAAGTAATTAAAATGGTTTCATTACTTATAACATTTTTAACAGGTAATTAGAAATCTATAACCTATAACATTTCAGAAAAAACCTTCCCAACACTGGTAGCTCTTTGTTATTAGCTCACTGTGTCTCCACCTTTATTTATCATTCCCTCCCAATATTTAAAATTCAAACACAAACAAAATGTCTGTCTTGGAGTAAACCACTTTTCACTAAATTAGTCGATTACTAACTTTCTGTGTGTGCTTCAAACAAAAGCATTCCAGTGGTTTTATTTCAAATGCCTTTCAATGTGAGGACGACCGGAATGTGTCAAGTTTGAATTTATAAAAGCTTAATGGCAGCAGACATCGGCTCTGACAGCAACTGACTGCAATTGGTGAATGTTTACTACCTTGCACAGGAGGCCTGCTCCCTTCAGTACTACTTCCTGGTACTGTGGAGGATCCTGGGTGTTTTACCTCCCTCAAAAGCCTACATGGAGCAGCTGAAGACTGGCTGCAGCGATCCCAGTGAGAGCGACATCCTGCACACACTGCGGTGGTCCTCACGTCTCCGGGTATCTACCTACGTGAATTGGATCAAGGTCAGTTGACAGCTAAAGTACTACTTTATTAGCATGGAAGGTGCCAAAGTAAATAAATTATTATTATTTTTTTTTTTTTCAAATTAATATTACATTTGACTTCTCATTGTCATTTTTATGATATTTTGGTTATCTTACATATAATTATTTTGCTTTTTGAAAATAAACTAGTTGAAACTTGATGTATTTGGAAAATGTTTGACTTTTTGGTTTCTGTCTGACTTCAAATGTACACTATCTTCTGTACCCTGTCCTTAATCCTGTGATTTAATATCTTTAATAATTTTTCATACTCCTGCATTTTATTTATGAATATGCCTATGCCATCACTGACAGGAACACTTGGTGAAGCAGGGAATGAAAACAGACCAAGCAGCCTCACTAGTTGAGATGACATCTGCTAAGTGCAGTACTGTTAAATACGATGTGGAGCTAGCAGAGGAGTATATTGCAAGACAGGTAATGATTGCAGCATAGTCACTGATGACGTGCATATGTATTGTTGTTCAAAGATTTGAACTTTGTTGTCTGTTGTTTGTTGTCTGTGACGACTTGATTTTGCTTTTGTTGCAGATTTCCACCTTCTCCTGTGTAGACCCAAATGTTATTCTTCCACTTAATCAGTTACCCTCTCTACAAGCCATCTATACACTGGATGCAGTCATCTCTAAAGTGCAGGTTTCCTTAGATGACCATCTATCCAAGGTTGCCATTGAGGCAGACACCCACAAATCTTCTGAGATCACAAAGAACCTGCTGCCAGCCACACTACAGCTCACTGATGTTTACACGGCCTTCACAAGGTGAGTAAAGTTCATTCAAACCACTGTGTTGTGTTCCTCTGAACATGTGACAAGCTGATTCAGGCCATGCGCCCAAGGATGACTGAATGAATGATTGAACTTATTTTATAATTTAAGAATACAGATTAAAAGTAGTTATAGTTGTTGAGGATTAAAACACAAAAAACCCTCAAGACTTCCACATGATCCTCCACATGTAACAAATGGCATGACAAGAACAGTAGAGGATCTATCTATATGTACCAACAAATACAACCAAAATTTATAGTGGTGAAGTTGCATGGACTACATGGACTGAGCAAACAGCACTCAGGTTTTACATACATTACTGAGAAACCATCTTTTTGCATTTGTGTCTAGAAAACTAAAATAATCCATCTGTTCTGTAAACCCTTATCTTAATCCAATTATTAAACCAAACTTGTCATAAACAGGTCTTACCTACTAATGAACATCCCAGAGGAAGGAGAGAACAAGCTGACAGATGCCAAGCTCCAGGGTTACGCCGCAGTTCTGTCTATTGGCTCCACTCGCTGCAAGGCCAACATGCTCGGTATGTGGAAGAATTACTCAGAAATAATATTGTTAAACAGAAGATTCACTTTCCCAACTTTTCTTTATACTCACTGTTTTAACCTGAGCCTTTGAAAATGAAACTTTCCAGGTCATAGTATCATGCAGAACTTACCATCGGCTGTCCAGACAATATGTGAGACTTGGAACAGCATCCACACCAATGAATTTCCTAACATTGGCTCATGGGTATGTGAGTGAAGTTGGCTGTTATGGCTCAGTTAAACACTATCCCTCTTTATAAGCACCTTATGAGGAATATAGACAATTAACTCACCATTAAGTTTTTTTTGCCTTTATTTTACCAGTGAGTTGTTACTTAAAAGGTTATTAATTTAATATTGTTTGTACCACCTGCACCTTCTTTAATTCTCAGACTGACAACATGACCACAAAATGCTACCTCCTCACATTATGCTGTTGGCTTTGGCTAAGCCGTGTTCAGAGCAAATACATTTTTTTATTTGCTTTATGTGTTATTTTATTTATTAATTTCTTGTTTTTTTGAAACATTTGTTGAAACTTCCATTTTTAAACATACGGTTTAATATGCTCTCCTGGTTTAGTTAATTTTATTTTTTTAATTTTAACTTGTAGATCTTATAGAGACATTAAATTCTTTAAAGAATTTAATAGATACCCCGCCCTACTCAACATGTAATATTAAAAAAGAATTGTATCAGCAATTATCAGACTAATAGCCTGGTTTGTTTTCTCTCTCAGCGAAATGCCTTTGCCAATGATACCATTCCATCAGAGAGCTACATCAGTGCCATCCAAGCAGCTCACCTGGGCACACTGAGTTGTCAGTCCTTGCCTCTGGTCTCTTCTCTTAAACACATCTTACTCTCGCTGGTTCGCCTCACTGGCGACCTCATTGTGTAAGAGCTTGCAAAATCTGAATCATTTCACAAATAACCAGTAGTATGTGATGAATAGAGTTTGTTACTGAAAAACCTCTAATTGCCAGTTAATATTGCTGTGTGTTTGTCTCTTCAGCACAGAGGAGCTTAATCCTTCTCAGGTTGTGCGCACCCTGCTGCCGCTCCTCCTGGAGAGCAGCACAGAGAGTGTGGCTGAGATTAGCAGCACCTCACTGGAGCGCATCCTCGGCCCATCAGAGTCAGACGCCTTTCTAGCTCGCATCTACGAGCGTTTGGTGACTGGATGTTACAACATCATTGCCAATCATTCAGACCCCAACAGGTATATCTTGTTAAAACCGCATTAAACAATATATTTGAATTAACTATTTGATTTTTGTTTGTTTGCATTTCATTGCTCTTAAGCCTTTTTTTCTCTGATTTTCTAGTGGTTTGGATGAGTCTGTCCTTGAGGAATGCCTTCAGTACCTTGAAAAACAGCTTGAAAGCAGTCAAGTCCGCAAGGCCATGGAAGAGTTCTTTTCATTCAGGTTTGTGCTCAACTGATAAACCAGTCGGCATTTTTACACATTTATACATCTACTTCACAAATTTTTTGCTCTTATTTTTCCAGTGGTGAGCTCGTCCAGATTATGATGGCAACAGCCAATGAAAACCTGTCAGCCAAGTTCTGCAACAGGGTGCTGAAGTTCTTCACCAAGCTTTTCCAGCTCAGTAAGTTTGTTGTTCATTTCAGTCAAAAAAACCTATCTAAAGGCTTGGGTATACTTAAAATGGAATGGCTTGTATGAAGGAACATATAAAGGCAAAAGTGTTAAGTGCTGCTGTAGTTGGCCCAATTTGAAGGTGGAGTGAAAAGCCTGCTGTCATAAAGAGGGATGAGAGGCCAAAATTGTACACACATGTTGAGACAAGCTCTCCTCAAAGGCTTGCATGTGCTGCACTCTGTTGCACACATGAAAAGTGGTGGTGCTTTTGTGAAGAATGCAAAAGTTTGAAAGCTTGAGAGAGAAGGTCAGAACCTACATACTTTGTCACATCGACACACCTGGCCAAGAGCTGCGTTAAGTGGGTGTGCTTGTCCGATCATTTGTGTTGGAAAGTTACATAAAATGTCAGACACAGCCTCCTCTCTGTATTCTGATGTCAGAAAGATATGGAGGTACAACAAACACTTAATTTAAAGTGTCAAGAATCAGAAATCTTGAAAGCTGGAACCTGCAGATGTATCACATGTGTTCGTAAGCTTAAATCTCATGGTCATGCTGTTGTCCTCAGCGGAGAAGAGCCCAAACCCCAGCCTGTTGTGCCTGTGTGGCTCTCTGGCCCAACTGGCCTGTGTGGAGCCCTCTCGACTGCAGTCCTGGCTGACACGCATGACAGCCACACCACCGAAGGATTCAGAACAGCTGGAAATAGTGCAGGAAAACCGACAGCTTCTGCAGCTGCTGACCACTCATATTGTGCGTGACAACAGCCAGGTGGGTGAAGGAGTTTGCACTGTCCTCCTCAGCACACTCATTCCCATGGCAACAGACATGCTGTCCAATGGGGACGGAACAGGCTTTCCTGAGCTCATGGTCATCATGGCCACACTTGCCAGCGCCGGACAGGGGGCCGGCCACCTGCAGCTGCACAGAGCAGCTATCGACTGGCTGACCAGATGGTAAGAATTCAGTTTCATTCACATGCTGTTCCCTGATTTATGCTTTTTTTGGCATCAGTGCTACGTAAAAAATTTACAAGAAGAATTGCTTGGTAAAAGGCAATGCATGTTAATGGTTAATTCTCTGCATTGGGTGACCTAACCTGTTACCCATGGTCATGCAGCAGTTACATTTATTTAAAATTGCTCTAATTTTCCTCTGCAGCAAAAAGTATTTAACACAGAAGAATGTTGTGGAAAAAGTGAGCACAAACGTATCCCAAGGAAAGGTATGTTTTTATATTTATCAGTATATTGTAACAAATTATAGAAGTACCTTATAGATTTGACTCCATATAGATGTAATTGCATTTTAAACACTGACCTAATTTGTTTCCAAAGGCATTAGCATTTTAACCAACTTTAATGTAATTGATGTGCACTTGTTCCTTGGTTTTAGCATGCAAGCATGCTAGAATGCTCCTGCCACATCATCTCCTATCTGGCTGATGTGATGAATGCCTTGCGGCAAAGCAGTGGACAAGGCACCTCAGCAATGCTGATGGAGGGAGAAGAGAAGGCCATGGAAGTGGACTCAGACTGGGTGGAGGAACTTGCAGTAGAGGAGGAAGATTCCCAGGCAGAGGACTCTGTGAGATCTCACTCCTTTATGTTACTTTAAACCAGTTTTTTAATACTTCCTGCTGAAGGCTGACTTTGATGTAAAGTCCCTCAGGTTGTGGTGCATACTATGCCTTGGCCGTTAGTAGGGCTGAACGATTTGGGAAAATAATGTAATTGCACACAATATTAGATAGATTAAACATGAACTCTTCTTTCCTGTAGGACAGGCCTATATGTCATGATGAAATTAGATGATGCATGTTGATATGAATGACATATTTTTATTTAACTACTTCAATCACAGTAGTATATTGACTTAGTTTAACTTTAACTAACAGCCTTGTAAGCATGTAAAATTGTCAGTCATTATGCAGACATGGTTCTTTTCATGGAGATCCCAGCTGGTCGAAGTCTTCATTAATGAAATGCACCGTAAGACTCTGATAGGGCTCCGCTGTATGGCTTGACCACATGTCATTTGTAGTAGAGAAAATCTCTGCGACTCTCATTGTGTTTTTGTACATCTCCGGTCTGACAACCTGGCTAAAATATGTGCGAGAGGGCATGCTGTACTGCTTATCCACTGTATTGATCAAAGCCGTAAACCCAGGCTTGGTCACCGTGCTGAGAGGCATCGTATCTTTCCCTATGAACTGTTATTCCCTGAGTAATTTCCCCGTGCCGTTTCGAATCACGTTCATATGGAGTTATGCTTTCAAACACTTCGGTCAGTGATCCTTGTCGGGTGGTATTTGGCTTACCGGACACACTGGTGGTCGGCATTGTAGCTGTGCAACTATGATACATGGCTTTGTGCTGATACAGGCGAGTAGTGTTGCCTTGTAACGTAGCAACAGTAGCAAGGCAGGTTCTGCACAATACCTGACGCTGTGCAGCATCTTCCTTTGTTAAAGCCAAAACACTTCCACACAGCCAATGTACTGCTCCTCTTGACACTAAAGTTTCCTCAGTGCCAGGTTCTGTCGAGCCATAGGCCATTATACAACAGGTCAAAGTGTAGCGCGCCAAGCTGTTGCTCCCTTTTTAGCTGACTGCTCTTGTGTGTCCCGTGACCATAGTGTAATCGCAGCCTTTGCGGTTTGAAAATCAAGTTTTATCATATTGGGATATTATCGCATAAGCAAGTAATCGTTCAGCCCTAGCATTTAGTCTAGTTCATGGCACTGTCCAGAGCAAAAAGGACATAAGGATACCATAACATCATGGAATTTGACTTTATAGGAAATAGAAAGCATTCCCTTTATCCAGAGGCCACGAATTCCATGATTGTGATTCCTTTACTAATTTAAATGCAAAGGTTCTGTAGAATCATAAGCAGTGAAGTGCACCATTTAAACAGTTTAATTTGGTTGGTACATTTTGAAGCAAGTAAAATTATGCTTCAATTGTTCTACCATGTAGCATATTCTAGTTAATCTGCTACATGTGTTCAAATTTTTTAATTTCTTCACTGTCAAAGAACAATATTAGAAGAGCTTAACACATCCAATCAGCTGAGTTCATGTAGATAGACTTGAGTGCACAATGTGATCTGCAAGTACCTGACAATATAATATTAAAAGTCTGTACCACTTGGGTTTCACTAAAACATATTCAAGCTATGCACTGTTTTGTCACATTTCACATATCACATTTTTCTATGGTTTTTGCTCCATCTTAACATGTGTGTCATTGTTTGACAGGATGAAGACTCCCTTTGCAACAAACTCTGCACCTTCACCATTACTCAGAAGGAGTTCATGAACCAGCACTGGTAAAGAAAAGTTTATTGTTCCCTGTGATTTCAGTTTTAATCCTGAATGAGATCAGAGGTTGTTTCTATCTTTTAATCATGTTCAGCTTAAGGGAAATTTCAGTCTTTTGGTACAAACTAGAAGGCTGTTAGATCTGAAAATAGATTTGTCGCACAGGAAACATTAACTAATACCAGGAAGCCTTCCCTAAATCAAAAGAAAAAAAGAAAATTTGGGCCATAAAAATCACAGTAGGTTGACATGAATCAGAAGTTGTTGACCTTTGTTATAATTGATGGAAACAGGATAACTCCACACTGATGACAGTCAAAAAACGATACATAGAATTATTTTAATTAGTATTATAGTTAAGCGTTAGGTAGATGAAAGGAAAAGTAACAATATGTGTTAGTGACACATTTTTCTTAAGCATTGTGTTTCTTTCCTGTTGTGTTAATGTATTAGATTGCAAACAGTGAAACCAACTCTAGGAGTTTACTTAGTATCCATTGTACTGCTTAGTTTCTGATTTTCCAGCACCTGAAGGCCTTGATGTAGCTACAGTCTCTACTTTTAGAGTCTAACCCTAACATGACAGCAGCATCTGTAAGGATTTAGTTATCTGAACCCAGGTATTGGAAAATAATCTGTATGCTTATTTTTAGAATGAGATTATATTTGCTCTATCTCTGTTTTGTACATACACAAATGAGCTTTAGATGTTAGCATGATAAAATACCACTTGTGTGTCCTGTGATATATGACTCCAAACATAATATACAAAATAGAGTATGCAGGTGACACCCTGTAAATGATGTCCTATACACAGTCTTGCCCTGTTCCTTTTCATTCTGCAGGTACCACTGTCATACCTGTAAGATGGTCGATGGGGTAGGTGTGTGCACAGTGTGCGCCAAGGTCTGTCACAAAGACCATGAGATCTCCTATGCCAAATATGGCTCTTTCTTCTGTGACTGCGGTGCCAAAGAGGATGGCAGCTGCCAGGTGAGACCGAATACCTCAGGTCATCATGGGAAGAGAACAACAGCGGTAACTTTGGCTTGCAAGTCATTCCCCCATTGACTTCCATCCAGTCATTTCATTTGGTCAGGGTTATAGCTAGCCCACACAAGTGGCCAGAAAATGAGAGAAATCATGTTACAAATGTCTGTTGTCAACATTTTCTGTACTGAAAAGGCCAGCTTTCCTAGCTAATCTTAAATGATGGGTTTTTGAATGTGCATGTGATGATGAACAAACCATCAACTACATTTTACCTTCAGTTTATTGTTAGTCTGTTGTATGATAGGCCTTTTGCATTCTTTCTTTGTGTTTGTTCTTCTGTATCAGTCTTGTGATTATATTTTGTTAGATGCATTATGATTTGAACTATCCTGCAAGGGCATAATAACGTGAAAGTATATGCTATTGGTATTCAGGAAATTCCATTTATGAATCCACTTGATAATTGTTCCAGTGATATCAAAGGTCTTTTTTAATCTGTGATTTTTGTTTGCCTGTGGAGGCGGTTCAGATAAAGTGCATCTCCATCCAACACAATCTCTCTGACCAACCTTATAACTATACACTCCACTTTGTGGAGAAGCTAGGAAAGTGAAAACAAAAATGAGTTATTCTAATTGTAAAGAAGTTAATCAGAGATGATGCTCCCATGTGAAAATTGTGTATTTGATATTAAAGTTTATATTGATGTGTGTATGGACACTGTTGCTGTTCTCACTGCTTTATTTTATGTTATATCATCTGCAGGCCTTGGTCAAACGCAGCCCCAGCAGTGGCATGGGCTCCACTCTCAAAGAGTCTTCTGCGTTCCAGAGTGAACTGCGTATGCCTGAGAGTGCTATCCGCCACCAGAATGCCTCACCCTCTGACAAGGGCAAGGTCACAATCTGTGATGGCAAATCTGGAGACGAGGACAGACCTAAGAAGAGCAGTGTGTGCAAGAGCATTGAGGGCTGCCAAGAAGAGTTGCTAGCACAAGTGGTGAGAGAAAATATGTTTAAGATTTCTTTTACATGCTCAGCACTGTACATTGTGTGACTCACACTTTTGGATCTCTTTTTCCATACAGATGGGATCATCCACTGCAGCAGTAATACTGGAGATGCTCATGTTTCTCATGGAAGCCATCCAGACCAACTTCCAGCAGGCATCAGCAGTGGGAAGCAGCAGCCGGGCTCAGCAAGCCCTCAATGAACTGCACAATCAGGACAAAAATGTAGAGATGACAGACCAGTTAATGGTATGATGATCTATAGAGTTTGGAGGGGTTAGGAAAATCATTTCTTTCCATGATCCTTTATTTACACCCATTCAGAAACTAGAAATTCTTTATCCTCTGTGCATTAGTGTTCTTATCTGTGGCTCTTTTCCTCAGGTGCCCACACTTGGCTCTCAGGAAGGAGCTTTTGAGAATGTTAGGATGAACTATAGTGGTGACCAGGGACAAACTATACGCCAGCTCATCAGTGCACATGTCCTGCGCCGTGTTGCCATGTGTGTCTTGTCCTCACCCCATGGCCGTCGCCAGCACCTTGCAGTCAGCCATGAAAAGGGAAAGGTAAGCCACACAAACTAGTTCAATTGTTTTTGGTTCCCTTAAAGGAGTTTGAGAGGAGAATTCTTTGCTTCACAGCAAAACTAGCAAACAAAGCTGCACTTCTGTTAATTATATACAGTTGCAACTAATATTTATTTCAACTCCATTTATTGTGCATATCTGTTTGGTTTTCTTTAGTTATATATAAGTACTATATAAATTAAATTTATGACTTTTGTTATGATTTTATATGTAAATCATTGAAGCAGTTTTTTTTTTTAAGTTTCATCACCAGTTTGCAGTGTCTTCCCTTTTACAACACAGCATAACCTATTTTCTCTCTCACTGGACAGATAACAGTTCTCCAGCTATCCACTCTCCTGAAGCAAGCTGACTCGAGCAAGAGGAAGCTAACACTGACTCGCCTGGCTTCAGCCCCAGTCCCTTTCACTGTCCTCAGTCTCACAGGAAACCCTTGTAATGAAGACTACCTGGCTGTGTGCGGCCTCAAGGTCAGAAAATCAGTTTTTATTGTAGTAGTTTAATTGTCTTGCAAATTACACAAGAATATTTAACACAAATTTTTTTTTGTATGCAAGTGGCTGCTATAGAGATTTGGTATTTGACTGACTTATGTTTGTTGCTCTTTCATTTTTTCCCAGGACTGCCATGTACTAACTTTCAGCAGCACAGGATCTGTGTCAGACCATCTGGTGTTGCACCCACAACTGGCTACAGGCAACTTTATCATCAAAGCCATTTGGTTACCAGGCTCGCAGACTGAACTTGCCATCATCACTGCTGACTTTGTCAAGGTACTGTATTTATTAAGAGGTGTATTTTACCTACTTTTGAGTTAAGATTATTGACTTATTATTGGTGTTTTGATTGATTTGGGAAGACCAGTGCTAAACATAATGACTATGATTATGCAGTTTTTGCATATTGAAAAAAAACACTTACATAACTACTTGTCTATTTGTCTCCCTTGTTTAACAGATATATGACTTATCAGTGGATGCCCTGAGTCCAATGTACTACTTCCTGCTGCCAAGTTCCAAGATCCGTGATGCTACATTCCTTTTCAATGAAGAGGGGAAGAACATTATTGTCATCATGTCTTCAGCAGGTTACATGTACACCCAGATCATGGACGAATCTAGCAGTGCCCAACACGGCCCTTTCTATGTCACAAATGTTCTGGAGATAAACCACGAAGACTTGAAGGTAAGTGGGATGTAGGACATAGGCCATGAAATTATATTGTCAAAATGTTGTGCAGAATAACATCAGCAGCAAAAGACATGATTGCTTGCTACACTATTGCCACCCTACGCTGCATTTCTGCTGTAATTTTTTGTTTGGTTGATTTCATGTTTCCACACTTTCAACAAAACACAACTCATATCAGTGTTTCCTGAAATTGCTGAATGGCAGAAAGCAATATTGAGGTAAATATTCCTGTGTGTGACTCCAGGATAGCAATGGGCAGGTAGCCGGCGGCGGTGTGTCGGTCTATTACTCCCATGTGCTTCAGATGCTTTTCTTCAGCTACAGCCAGGGAAAGTCCTTTGCTGCCACAGTGAGCCGTAGCACCACCGACGTGCAGAGGCTCTTCCCCATCAACATCAAAGGGTAACACTTCTTCAACACCGTATACAGTCTCTTCACTTCCTTGCCACTGCACTGGATCTAGGGGAAATTAATGGGTAACTGTAAGGAACTGGAACTATATCTCTATCTCTCTCTTGTCCTCCTTCCTGCCTTCTTTAGCTCTAATGGCGGTAGCAGTAAGATGTCACCTGCTCTGTGCCAGTGGTCTGAGGTCATGAACCACCCAGGCCTGGTGTGCTGTGTGCAGCAGACGACAGGCATACCACTGGTCATCATGGTCAAACCTGACACCTTCCTCATCCAAGAGATTAAAACTCTGCCAGCCAAAGCTAAGGTGATGGACATTTATTGTACTGAAGTGTAACTGTCACTCGCAGGTTAAAACTTAGTAAATAGTGCCTCAGTGTTTAGAAACTGCAATGTATAGAAAAGAAAAAGGAATGCCTATGTGAAAAGGAAAGAGGATGTCTCTCCAAGTACAGAGTTCCAATTCAGGCGAGTCTGTTGTGTGTACATAGGAAGCATTTGTTCGTTGGGGTGAAACCTTTTTATATTACTATCAAATACATACATTTTGGGAAACTGGTAACACTTTACTTGGACGTTGATCAAACACAGTAACAGAACATGATACAGGTGAAATTACAGAAGTAATTGTGGAACCTAGTGTCCTAATGTCATCTACTGGGCTGATTTTAGGGCCATTTCCAAAATTTAACATTCAGTTATTTCCCCAGATTCAAGATATGGTAGCCATCCGACACACTGCCAGTAATGAGCAACAGCGCACTACCATGATTCTTCTCTGTGAAGATGGGAGCCTGCGGATCTACATGGCCAATGTGGATAACACCTCCTACTGGCTCCAGCCCTCACTGCAGCCCAGCTGTGGTATCAGTATCATGAAGCCGGTCCGCAAGCGCAAAGCGGCTGCTACCAGTGAGTTTGAAGCCTATAAAGCACAGCTATTATTAATCACTAGGGCCATAAGCAACTGGATCCCAACATAGAGAAATAACATACACAATGTTTAGCAGAACAATGTGATCGTCACATCCAAACAATGGCTGAATATTTGCCTAAATGCCTGGTTAACCACTGCTGACAATTGAATAGTAACCCTAAACCACAACACACCTCAATAATATTTTCTCTTATTTTCTATTTTCTGTCAGTTGTTATGGCTTCAGCTCTCTTGTTTTTGAAATTCCATATCAATCCAAGGTGTAATCCAATTTTCATTAGAATTTCTACGACTACATTCAGTGGTTTAGTTTGTGTTTGCAAGAAAATGCTTACTTCTGTACCACATTCAGTGTCCTTGCAATATGTTAAAATTTTAATGTAATGATTTTGCTTTCAGCCACCCGAACCTCCAGTCAGGTGACATTTCCAGTGGACTTCTTTGAACACAACCAGCAGCTGACAGAGGTGGAGTTTGGGGGCAATGACTTGCTGCAGGTCTACAATGGACAGCAGATCAAACACAGGCTCAATTCCACTGGGATGTATGTGGCCAACACAAAGGTAGGGTTATTTTAACAAACTTTTTCTTATAAAGTGAATTACTTCTGTCAGTCATCTGGGTGCTTATTTTATGTTACTTTACACTATAAGCACAAAGGATATGCTGTAAATGAGTAATATATAAAACAGCTTAAACTATGTAAACTAAATATATAATGGGACAAATGTGAACCTCCATTTCACAGTGGAGCTTTCTGGCTAAAATAATAATAAACATATTTAAACTGTAGTTGTAGTGATGTGCTATTAGATAAATTATGTAAACACTTAAACAGAGGTTGTCACGATTCTGGTTGTTTCCTTCTAGCCTGGGGGTTTTACGGTGGAAGCAGTCAACAACAACAGTTCGATGGTTATGACAGGCATGCGGGTGCAGGTGGGCACTCAGGCCATTGAGAGGGCTCCTTCCTACGTGGAGGTGTTTGGCCGAACCATGCAGATAAACCTGACAAGAGCCCGTTGGTTTGACTTCCCCTTCACCAGAGAGGAGGCCCTGCAGGCTGACAAGAAGCTGTCTATCTTTAGTAAGAGCGAGAGTGTGCTATGATCTCACTATCTGGTTGTTTGTTGTTTTATTGATTTTTATAGCTTCTTTATTGTAAGTTACAGGATTTAATGAATAAAAGTGACACTAAAAGATCACCTTACTGCAAATATTAGTATTTTGTGACATGTATCTGTGTTCATTTCCACCTGAACCTTTCAATACCAAGATTCCTATATGTCACAATGAAATCAGTTTGACAACTCACTTAGTGAAATGTCATGCAATACCTCAGCATTATTAGAAACTAGAAGAATGTTATTGTTTGTTGGTCCAAAAAGACCATATGCCAACTGCGTCATTGACATTGTGCAGCATAATTAAGTTATTAATGGATGGATAAACAAATGATTTATTTTACACTGTGCTGATCCCTTTAACTTAGTCACCTTGAATTTGCTGCAGACTGTTCAGAAACCATCTTCTGATGCAGATTCATCTTCCTGTTCATTTTAAAGTTGGAGCATCTGTTGACCCGGCTGGAGTCACCATGCTTGATTCAATCAAGATCTACGGTAAAACCAAGGAGCAGTTTGGCTGGCCTGAGGATCCACCAGAGGACTTCTCCTCTGCCTCGGTCAACAATGTCTGCAGTCCCAACCTCAACCAGGGCAATGGTGCCTCTGATGGAGACATAGCCACCCCCACTACCACTAGTGGCACTGTGCTGGAGAGGTATGGGCTTTCTATTTTAGGGCTTATAAGGTCAACACAAATTTTTGGGGATTGGAATCTGCAGTTCTTAATCCCCTGTAGAGAAGTTAACCACACTCATCATCTGATGAAATAGTGTGACAATTTCTTTGACTTCATAATGGCCCAGTCTGCCACTTTTAAAATACCTTATATCTATACTGCAGATTTTGCCATTCTGTTTATACGTCTGTCCTTTTAGTACCTGTGGGCATATTAGACCATTGTGGATCAGTCAGTACTGTTTTTATGATCATATCAACCACACCTAGTATATCTTTACACTTCATGGGCCAAGCTATGAAACAAAAGTTGTTTGGGTCGAAACTGAAATTTTAACAATGGGGGCTGGGTTCTCTTTAGAGTGTTTAGTGCATGGCTATCGTGATGTCATCTTTTCTTGCATGCTTATCTTTTGTTCAACTGATCCATTTAATTTCACTTGTTTCTTTATGTGATCCTCACACTTTTTTGTTCTTTTTCTTTTGCTCCCAAAAAATACAATAAAAAGTTGTGAAACTGAGTCCTTATCAACCTTGGACCGGTTAGTAACTGCCCTTTCTCTGCTTGTTTGTATGGTTTTGTGCATGTGTGCCAGTTTGTGTGTCCATGCCTGAGACTGTGAACATGCCATGCACCATCTCCACGCTTGTACAGCAACAAAAACATTATTTTCCTTACTGCAATTATTCTTGTGTTCAGTGTTGTTTTGGCATTTAGAATAGCACAGATTGCAACAAGTTGAGATTTCCTTTTTGTTTTTGTTTTTTTGATTGTTTGGTCGGTTTAAGGCAAAGGAGCAGCAGTGCTGATCTGGTTTCTTAATTTCAGGTTGGTGGTCAGTTCCCTTGAGGCTTTGGAAAGCTGCTTTGCAGTAGGTTCCTCCAATGAAAAGGTAAAGGGATAAAGATTTTATTCTTTGATGCTTTTGAAAATAACATGTTTGAATGAAAAATCCAGTATTAAACTTGGTTGTCTTGTCTTGCATAGTTGACTGCATGTCTTTAACTCTTTGTAGGAGAAGAATAAGGCTGCAGCGCTGGAGTTGGCCACTCTACTCCTCTCCATGCCGACCCCTGCAGGTGTGCAGCAGCAGACCAAGGGACTTCTTGCTAGCCTGCACACCAGTCGTACCGCCTACCACAATCACAAGGTAAATCACAGGTCATAGACTAGACCAAAACCATTGCATTTGGCATATACATAGTGTTGTAATGTGTCCTGCAAAATCATTTGCATTCTTAATAACACTTGTGGCATACAGTACTTGAGTGAGGCAAGGACAATTAGTGAGCCAAGGGAAAACCACATCACACAATTTTGTAGTTTACATTTATGATCCCTCAATTCTTTCTTGAACCTGTATGGTGGAATTAAGCCGGTCAGTGCTTGTTCATCATTTATCAACAGTTAATCCTTTAAAGGTATAGATTACACAGCAGTTTGTTCAGAAACCACATCCTCAGAAGTGTATAACGATACACTCAAGTACTTCAAGGTGTGTAATGTGCTTATCCTCTACATCACACTACTTATGAAGAATAATGCTAATACTTGTGGTCCTTTTTTCATCAGGACCAGTCCTTGTTGAGTAACGCAGTGCAGTGCCTAAATAGCTGCACTCGTGAGGGGAGGGAGCTTGACCCTGATGTCTTCCAGAGGCTTGTGATCACTGCCCGCTCCATTGCAATCATGAGACCCAACAACTTGGTGCATTTCACAGAAACAAAGTCACTACACCAAGATTCTGGTAAGAGGCTGGTCAGCTGCTTATGAGTGTTGTCCAAGACTAGGGTATTGCAGTTTATGTGTAAATGATTTATATGATTACACTCTAACCATTATTTCATAATTTACAGACTGTTAAAAGAAATTCTTCTGAACAACTATTGGTTAAAATGACTTTATATTGGGCTTGGAGACTAATCTAAAAGTGTCAGACGAGTAATTTGTGTTCCTCTTGTCTTAATTCAGAAATGACAGAAGATGGGCAAAAACATCTAGATGGCGAAAGCTGTAACTTCATCACACAGCTGATGAATAACTTCTGGAAGCTTCATGCCCTCAAACCAAAGAACGCATTTCTTGCACCTGCTTGCCTGCCGGGTAAGTGCAAACATTCAGACCCAAAGTTTTTAGAGTTTAACATTTATTGAGTATCAGAAATGTGTAAAGTTACGTGATCACAACTGAACATGTTTTCTTCTCATATCTCTAAGGCCTAACTCATGTGGAAGCAACAGTAAATGCCTTGGTGGACATCATCCATGCATACTGCACATGTGAACTGGATTACATCAATGTAGCCTCCAAAATCTACATGCAGATGTTACTATGCCCTGTAAGTACCAAGCTTGTCACTAGAATCCTAATTCATTTGGAATTTGTGATTCTTTGAGAATGAGTGTTGAATAAAATCACTATGACCATTGCTGTTTAGCATGGCCATTGTAACATTCTATTAATAAGACAGGGCTACAGTATTTATAGTTAGGATATGATCTGTTACATGGATTCCTGTAGTTACAGGCAATATAGAGAAACTGTCATCAAGTAACCATTTTGTATTTCAACCAATTTCAGGACACAGCTGTGAGTTTTGCTTGTAAGCAGGCTCTGATCAGAGTGCTTAGACCAAGAAACAAACGGCGACATGTGACCCTTCCGTCTCCCCCACGCTCTAACACACCAATGGGTAGGTTTGCACAGGCTTCACATGAAGCATAATTGCTTGTACTGCATGTTACTACATGTACTTAAATCTTTTATAACGAGGCAATTTTGTGGAGTTAAGTATTACAACTTTTGAGTTCTTATGGTTTGGTGTTACAAGGCATTAGGACAATTACAGTTTGAAAAAGTTGTCAACATACACATTCCTGCTCTGTGTAAGAAAACAATGTCTGAACAAATCCTATGATCATAAATAGATTCTGTTCTGTAAAACTTTCTTTTACCAGGAGACAAGGATGATGATGATGATGATGATGCAGATGATAAAATGCAGTCATCAGTGCTGACTGGAGGAGAAGAGGGTAGACAGGAGAGTCAGGAGCAGAGTGAAGTGGACCATGGTGACTTTGAGATGGTGGTGAGCAAAGCGGGGCAATTCATTCTGTGGGGTGTATATGACATTACCCCTGAATTGTTTACACTGAGAGGAAACTGGCATGTGTTGACCAAATCTTCACACTGAATTAATAGATCATTTGAAATATAAAATAATATACCATGGAATTATCCTACATTTAGTCAGTAATGAAGGAGCAGATAATGGACATGGTTTCATTTATTTAACTTGATTTAACTGTGCACATTAGCACAACTATAATTACAGTAATTATTAAGTCCTGACCTACTGTATTTCAATGTTTTGTTAAGATACATGTTGCAGAAATAACAACCACACTTTAATCTTTCTGTCTCTTCAGTCTGAATCCATGGTCCTGGAGACGGCAGAGAATGTCAACAATGGAAATCCATCTCCTCTCGAGGCTCTGCTGGCTGGAGCCGAAGGCTTCCCGCCCATGCTGGACATCCCTCCTGATGCAGATGATGAAACTATGGTAGAGCTGGCCATCGCTCTCAGCCTTCAGCAGGATCAGCAAGGTAAGTAGCCAGGGATTGCAAAATTCTTCACCCAGCCAGTCTGGGAGTCCCACTTCACATTTCATCATCAGATGCTCTCACCATCCGCGATCAAACAGTTTTCAGCTACTAAGAACAGAGTTGCTTGAATCTAAAAATTAACCTAAGGACAGACAGGAAGTGCTGAGCAAGTGATAGTAATTCTAGGAGAACTAATTTTACTTACAAAGTAATATTTATATAGTTTTGTGTTTCTTATAGCTGTAACCAGTGTAGGAATTTCACGGCAGCCACGATGGTCATGGCAGTTGTTGCCCCTCCCTCTGGCCGTGATGCCCTGAAAAAAATTCTATGCCCTATGGCCACACTGGCCTTTGTGTCGATGCAGCAGTCCTTGCAGCTTGGACTGGCTGTGCGCATATACTAGACTGATAATTTGAAACTAACTAGTTAGCTTTCCTCTCCAGTCGCCCCCTTGATTTTTCATGAACTAATGTTATGTGAATTTTCTACTGTGCAAGTTTAATGTTCCTCCCTAGATATTGACCGTTTTGCTATTTGGTTATCTTGTACCTCAAATACTTGTCCAAGTCTTCATCAGGTGAAACATCACTTTGGAGATCAATATGTTGGTTTAGTGTTTGTACTTTTTGACATGTTTAGGCAGTAGCAGCAGTGCCCTTGGCCTTCAGAGCCTTGGCCTTTCCGGCCAAGCCCCAAGCTCCTCTTCACTGGATGCTGGTACCCTTTCGGACACCACTGCATCAGGTAATAAGACCACCTCCATGATAGTATGTGATCATATTATATCATTTTAAACCTGTAAGATCACAGTGTTGTAAATCCTTAACATGAGACACCTACATTTATTTTTGTCTTACATAGAAATTTATACTGAAATTGCCAAAATCTAACAGTATGTGCATGACCACTGATCACATTCCAACGTAAATCCCGTAAATCTTAGTTCATAATTTTGAAATTGTCATTTTTCCTCTGTTCAGTCAGAGTTTCTCAAGCAGCTGTAAGATAGCAACTCACTCTGTCGAGTTAAGCTTGATCATTTGGTATGACAATGTCCACAATAGATTGAACAGAAGAAAGAACAACCAATAATGACAGGTTAAAGTGTTTTCCATGTACTGCATGTTTTTCTGTATTGTTAGTGCACAAGTGTGAACTGAGATCATGTATCCTGGCCAGATGACCGCGGTGTATTTACTGTTACAGCTATTGCTATGATTTCAGCCCCAGCGTCAGATGATGAGGGCAGTACAGCTGCTACAGATGGCTCCACGCTGCGGACCTCCCCAGCTGAGCATGGAGGCAGTGTTGGCTCAGAGAGTGGAGGTTCTGCAATCGACTCTGTAGCAGGGGAGCACAGTGGTGGGTGATTTCAGGAAAAACAGTGACTCCGAATACAACCAAATGCGAGATACTGACATTTTAAAAGCCAGACTTATATTCAAAATGTCATATATGCATGTCTGAGTTTTTATAAAGTATCTATGAAATACATAATCAGTCTGTATATGTTTGAAGATGGGTTTTCAGTTTAAGGAGTTTTGAACCTTGCACTCTCTTTTTTAAGCTGTTTTAAGCACTTTTGATGAAACTAATCTCTAACAACTTTCTTAATGCAGTAGTTTTAGTTTACAGATCATGAATCATGGTACCCTGCCCACCCTTCCCTTTTCCCCCTCCCTCAGTTGGAGTATATGATATTCCATAATCTGTCATATTTCTAATTCACCATGAGAAATTCGGTGGTAGTTTTTATGACAGTGTGCATCACTTTTTCATTTTGAAATAGAACCATGATATTTGTTATATGTTACCATGTTTCCAGTTTGCTTAGTTGTATTTGTCAATGCATGACTGCAGTGTCGGGACGCAGCAGTGCATATGGGGACACAGCAGTGGAGGGCCACCCTGCAGGTCCAGGCAGTGTGAGTTCAAGCACTGGAGCCATCAGTACCACCACAGCACAGCAGGAAGGTGAAGGCTCAGAGGGAGAAGGAGAGACTGAGGGAGACATCCATACAAGCAACAGGTCAGACATCGTGAACGTGGATAAGGAGTTTAAATTAACATGGGAGGTTCAAGTATAAACTCTGCTGACAACAAACAACCGCCCTCTTAAGTGTTGAGAGATGTTCTCTCTACCATCCATGCATATTGGCTTAATGTGGTCAACTCAGCTGTAGAATTAAAAATGTTTTTGTCTTTTTTATGTCATGTGTGTTGTTAGGCTGCACATGGTTCGTCTTATGCTCCTGGAGCGCTTGCTTCAGCACCTTTCTCAGCTCCACAATGTGGGTGGAGTCCAAGCCATCCCTTACATGCAGGTTATACTCATGTTGACCTCTGACCTGGATGGCGAGGATGAAAAAGATAAGGGCGCCTTGGATGACCTGCTTGCACAGCTCATTGCCGAGCTTGGCATGCACAAAAAGGTAACCATAGTCTCTTTGTGATGAATCAAGGGTAATGTGTCATTGTTTTACTGAATCCATGTTATTCCTCTGCAGGACGTGTCCAAGAAGAACGAGCGTAGCTCCATCAATGAAGTTCATCTGGTTATCATGAGACTGCTCAGCGTCTTTATGTCTCGAACCAAGTCTGGCTCTAAAGCTTCTTCTGAGGTACATCCTGTTTCAAACCAGTACCAACTCAACACCAAAATAAACATGTCTGCATACAGAAGTGATTTCAGGCAGGAGTCAAGACAAAATCTAACATTTTTGTAGATGGAAAAACCACTGGACTTGACACTGTGCATCAGTGTGATGGACACACCAGTCAGATGCTTTGGACACCAGCCAAAAGGAAAACAACAAAACATATTTACGTGTTTAAGTCAGGTGGTGTTTCCTCAAGCCACCTTAAAGTACCTACAGCATGCGGTTGCAGATTACATTAGTCAGATGTCATGTTCTTTGTGGCAAAATGTGTGCAGCCTAGCATACACAGTTTCATGGGTATTTCTAATTAAGTTGATAGGACTTTGTACTTACTCTGCTGGTTGCACCTTTCTCTCTTCCAGTCATCATCCCTGATTTCCAATGCCACAGCAACTGCCTTGCTTAGCCTGGGTGCCATTGACTACTGTCTCCATGTGCTCAAGTCGCTCCTGGAGTTTTGGAAGAGCCAACAGGGTGAAGAGGAGCCTGTGACCACCAGCCAGCTCCTCCGCCCACACACAGCCTCTTCTCCTCCAGACATGAGCCCTTTCTTCCTACGCCAATATGTCAAGGTATCAGATAACAGGAAACCTGTCAATCAATGTAACTTCAGATCTTATTGTTTTGTAAGTAATATTGACGTGAACTCACTGTGTCTTTCCTGGCATCAGGGGCATGCTGCTGATGTATTTGAAGCCTACTCTCAGCTCTTGACTGAAATGGTCCTGCGGCTGCCATATCAGATCAAGAAGATTGCTGACACCAACCCTCGTATCCCACCTCCTGTCTTTGACCATTCTTGGTTCTACTATCTGTCTGAAGTAAGCTATTGAGTGAATCACTTGTGACATTTTCCTTTTCAATGTCTGTCCTCAGTTAGGACATAAATATAAACCTTAATTCTCTGTCCCTTTTCTCCCCAGTATCTGATGATCCAGCAGACTCCGTTTGTCAGGAGGCAAGTGAGAAAGCTATTGTTGTTCATCTGCGGCTCCAAAGAAAAATATCGTCAGCTGCGGGATCTGCACACTCTTGACTCTCATGTGCGCAGCATCAAGAAGCTTCTGGAGGAGCAGGGCATCTTCCTCCGGGCCGGTGTGGTCACAGCCACGTCAGGTTCAGCTCTACAGTATGACACACTCATCAATCTGGTGAGTGTCCTTTGGTCAGCTGTTAAGACTGCTTATACAGAGTTGCTTTTGTATGCTGTGTACTGGCTAAAAAATATGTTGTTTCATACTCCTTCCTTAAGATAGCATCTTGTGTGCATGTATTCCATAACCCCCATCTGCTAAATTATTAGTTAATACTCCTGTTTTCCCTTTCTGTTAAATTTCTTTGCTCTGTGATACTACTATACACCACTGTAAGGACTGAGATGTTTATAATGTTCTGTGCTTAAGTGTAAACTGTTTCTCTTGGTTCAGATGGAACATCTGAAGGCTTGTGCTGAAATTGCCACTCAGAGGACAATCAACTGGCAGAAGTTCTGCATGAAAGATGACTGTAAGTTATTTCAGATCACCTTTGTAACTGGAAAAAAAAACCTTTTTGGACCAGAACTGTTAACATTGTTTGTGTCTCTTTTCTCTCCTCTCATCTGTTATTCTCTTCTCTGTCCAGCTGTGTTGTACTTCCTGCTCCAGGTCAGCTTTCTTGTAGATGAGGGCGTTTCCCCAGTACTGCTGCAACTGCTCTCCTGTGCCCTGTGTGGCAGTAAGGTGCTGGCCAGCTCCTCCTCTTCATCATTCTCAGGAGGAGGCTCCAGTAGTTCTGGACAGACAGGAGCTTCTCAGTCTTCTCAGAGCAAGTCCTCCAGTAAAAAGAGCAAAAAAGAGGACAAGGAGAAAGACAAAGAGGGTGAAGTTGCTCTACATCTCAATTTTCATACTAGTACTGCTTGTTTAGTTAACACACATTGAGCCAGCCAATGAACCTGAACAGGGCATTTGTGTATAAAAAATGGATAGTATATACTGGTGTCCTCATTTTATGTCTTTGTGGACTGACCACAGGTGATGGAGTTGGCAGCCAGGAGGATCAGCTGTGTATGGGTCTGGTCAGTCAGCTGAACAAGTTTGCAGACAAAGAGACACTCATCCAGTTCTTACGCTGCTTCCTGCTGGAGTCAAACTCATCTGCTGTGCGCTGGCAAGCCCACTGCCTGGCACTTCATATCTACAGGTACTGTTTAAACACATTTCACAGACAGCTTAGTTTACGCTCACTCTGTCATGCCATCACTTTGTCAAGACACAGAGACACACACACACACACACACACACACACACACACACACACAGAGAGAGCCTGGTTTACGCTAGTCAGCCTCTTTTAATGTTTTGTCTTACATGTAGACTATCTTAACCATGATACAAAAAGTTGTAGTACCCATGGACAAATAGTGGAGTGATTAAATGGTGACATCATAATCTGGGCTGTTGGCTAACATCTGAATCTCTCTGTAGGAACTCCAATAAATCTCAGCAGGAGCTACTGCTGGAACTAACTTGGGCCATCTGGCCTGAGCTCCCTGCATATGGCCGCAAAGCTGCCCAGTTTGTCGACCTGCTTGGATACTTCTCCCTTAAGACTCCTCAGACAGAGAAAAAGGTTTGTTTGTTGACATCCTCACGAGCTGTGTTTGTACTAATTTTAGCATAGTAATTGAAATCAGATCAAAAAACTTCTTACTTAGGAATTATATTTCTTAGTGTTTTTTGAGCCTTGTGTGATTTAAAGTCCTTTTTATAGCTGTTAAATCTCTTTTTGCCTAAAATACATGAATACTTTTACAAAGGAATGCCTAAACTTTTCACATTATTGACATTTGCGTGCATAATGTATTGGTCATTGGTTCCTATTCGGAATGTCTTTTCATCATTCAGTAGAACACAGTCTTGTAATGATAATGCTCATAAGTCTCTGACATTGTTTAAATTTTTCCATTTCCCTCAGCTGAAGGAGTATTCTCAGAAAGCTGTGGAAATTCTGAGAGCACAGAACCATATCCTGACGAATCACCCCAACTCCAACATCTACAAGTATGTCTTCACAAACATGCTATAGAAACATGTCATGGAGAATGCAAATTCAAGTTGTGGACATTATCTACATAAAAGTTGTGTGTTCTCTCCTGCAGCACTCTGTCAGGTTTAGTGGAGTTTGATGGGTTTTACCTGGAAAGTGACCCCTGCTTGGTATGCAACAATCCAGAAGTTCCCTTCTCGGTACGTGCAACACAACGCCACTTAAGAGACACAATCTATAGTGCAAGTTTTTACACGTTATAACACACACAGTCTATTATTGTTTTCAAAGTTGTCTTATGTTTCTTTTTTTTGTCCTCCAGAATATAAAACTGTCATCTATCAAAGTCGACACACGCTACACCACCACACAGCAGGTTGTCAAGCTAATTGGCAGCCACACCATCAGCAAAGTCACAGTGAAGATCGGTGACCTCAAACGCACCAAAATGGTCCGTACCATCAATCTCTACTACAACAACCGGACTGTACAGGCCATCGTGGAGCTGAAAAACAAGTATGTTACAACAAAGAGCTGCTTGTCTTTTTTCCACTAGTTATGCAGTCATGTTGGCTCATTTAACAATGATGTTTTAACATAACATAGTGGCCGCTTGCCACTATTGACTTGGCATTATAAAGTTAAGGCTCTTTGCTGTGTATCTGTAGGCCTGCACGTTGGCACAAAGCCAAGAAAGTTCAGCTGACCCCTGGACAAACGGAGGTGAAGATCGACCTTCCCTTACCCATTGTTGCATCCAACCTGATGATTGAGTTCTCTGATTTCTATGAGAACTACCAGGCATCCACTGAGACCCTGCAATGTCCTCGCTGCAGTGCCTCTGTGCCGGCCAACCCTGGGGTGTGTGGCAACTGCGGTGAGAATGTGTATCAGTGCCACAAGTGCAGGTGAGCAACAGATTTTCTTTACAGTTTAGAAAATTTAATTGAAAACACTGTAGTTGACTGTATTTTAACTTTGCGGTTTTCTCCTATCAGGTCTATCAACTACGATGAAAAAGACCCCTTCCTGTGCAATGCCTGTGGTTTCTGCAAATATGCCCGATTCGACTTCATGCTTTATGCTAAACCATGTTGTGCTGTGGATCCCATTGAGAATGAGGAAGACAGGAAAAAGGTAAGCAGTCACTTGTTAGAAAACACATAAAAAAGAAAATAGTCAAAGGGGGCGTTACTATTTCAAAACATCAGCTGTCATGTAAAGTAGGTGAGTGAAGTTGAATGAATCTTGGAGTCTATCAATCTGCCTCCATTTAATCTGTGTCTTTGTTGTTACTGCAGGCTGTGACCAACATCAACACCCTGCTGGACAAAGCTGACAGGGTCTACCACCAGCTGATGGGACACCGACCCCAGTTAGAAAGCCTCCTGTCTAAAGTCAATGAGGCAGCACCAGAAAAACCACAGGTCAGTCACATGAAGGGCATGAACTGGTGGACAATGAATGTCTTAAAGAGCTTGCTGCTATTTACTTTGGCAGCTGTCTTGTTGTGGGGAGGGAGGGTGGGGGTTAAGATCGTTCTAAGAGGCCATATAAACCCCGGTTATGGATTATTCTATTTATTCTATGTTCCTGTCTCAAGACTGATGTCTAGAGTTCTGACAGCATTTGCATTTACTAAACTACACTTTCAGTTGTAGGTGAATTCTAGGTGAATTTAGTTGCTGGTTGGATCCTGTGCTAGATTGATCTTCTTCAAACCCTGCCACAATGAGTAAATCTGCCTCACTCATTCTGTCCTTTGTATCCAATTATGGTATATCTGATATGTGGCGCTGTCTCCATCTAAACGAGCTAAAAAAAGAACCATACCCTCTAGAATTGATAACTTTTTCTTATTGATAATCAACTGATTCAATTGGCCCGTTCGTTAAAAGCCTACCACAGGGGGCAAATTATTTCCTACTCATGCTCCAGTAAACAACCCAGAACTATACAGAAAACGAGTTGAACTAAATTTGACCTCCTATCTATACACTCAATTGATACCAACTTTTGAAGAGCAAGAGTATGTTTTATACTCATGGTGACAAATCTGGTAGGATTTTAGCTAATTAACTAATTAGCTAAAATCCTACCAGATTTGTCACCATGAGAGAAATCAAAGCAAAGCAATACATCACAAAAATCTAAATGGATGATGGCAGTACCACCTCCGGCCTTTCCAAAATAAATGATACATTCAGGAATTTCTATGCCCAACTCTACACCTCTGAATTCCCAGATGATAATACCTTAGTGGAGAACGTTTTGAATCATTTAAACATTCCCTCGCTCCCCCTTGACAATACAACCCCATAACAAAAGAGGAAATAACTGCAGCTCTCTCTTCTGGAAAATCCCCAGGACCTGATGGATTTCAGAAGAACTTTATAAATCATTCTCTTCGTTGCTTTCACCTCAACTAAGCTTAGTGTTATCCAAGTCTTCCAGCATCATTCAGTGAAGCTTGTATCACACTTGCTGCAAAGAAAGGCAAGGATCCAACTGAGTGTTCATCTTATAGGCCTATGTCCTTATTAAACGTTGATGTTAAAATATTGGCTGAAGTCCTAGTCCATAGATTAGAGAACATTTTACCATCAATCATATCTGAAGATCAATCAGGCTTAGTTAAACACCACCACTCTTATTTTAATACCACTTCTGTTTGATATTGTGTACTCGCCCTCAGATACGACTGTATATATACTTGTCCCCTACTGCTTCAATCCTTACTAATTCTCAATTGCCCCTAACACTTAGCCCTACCCCTCCGTTTTCCGTGTTCACGTTTAGGTGTAGGGTGTTCCGATTCTTGTTGAGACAGAGGGGTATGGTGAAGTGTAAGGGCTAACTGGCCCTTCAAACGAAGATTTTTCAGGGGCATACTTACAAACGGGGTGTTATGAGACATTTCCCCGAATGCCTTGCGAATCATGGGCAAGATGGCTGCGGAACGACCCAAGTGACCAAAGAAACTCACAAATGTAGTTTTCTCCGTTAAAGATTAAAAAATTACGACAACCATTGTATTGTCTTAGTTTAATGCTGTGTCAATGAATTATGGTCCTCTTCTTCATAAAAGCCACAAAACAAATTGCTAGTAGTATGCTGATGTCTTGGTAGCTATTGTTAACGTTACATCTTTATTAGTGATTTGCATATTTTAATGGCATTTGATGGCATATGATGACCTAAATTTAACTGATGTCCAGCAGCGATTTTGCTGAGCTTTACTGCTCCCACATCAATGCCAACTGTCAGGGCTGCCTACAGAGCATCGCTAACAATAGCCTGGTAATATAACAGTGTTTTTTTTTATATGGGCATGTGCTTACATTAGAATACTCTTTGTTCATGTGCTTCCTCCAGGATGACACTGGGGCAGGTTCAGGACTTGGAACATCCTCTGCTAATGTGAACCGGTACATTCAGCAGCTGGCTCAAGAGTACAGCGGAGACTGCAAGACATCATTTGACGAACTCTCCAAGATTATCCAGGTTTGAGAGGAAAAAGAGAGTTCATTTTGTGGTTTTTGACCCTCTTTTCCTCCTTGCACGTAACTCTGTCATTTCTCTTTTCTCTTTGTTTACAGAAAGTGCTTGCATCTCGTAAAGAGCTCCTGGAGTATGATCTGCAGCAGAGAGAGGCTGCCACCAAGTCGTCCCGGAGCAGTAGCAGCCATCAGCCCACTTTCACCGCCAGTCAGTACCGTGCCCTCTCTGTGCTGGGCTGCGGCCACACATCCTCCACCAAATGCTATGGCTGTGCCTCAGCTGTCACAGGTCACTGTATCACACTGCTCCGTGCACTGGCCACTAACCCAGCCCTCCGGCAGATCCTGGTCCTCCAGGGACTCATCCGGGAGCTGTTTGAGTATAACTTGCGACGTGGTACAGCAGCCATGAGGGAAGAAGTGCGCCAGCTGGTCTGTCTCCTCACCAGGTATGTCCCTCCCTTACATGTCTGTTTGTAGTTCTGTCTAAGAGTTGAATAAGAGTGCCTGTGTATTTGCCTTTTACTCTGTGCTTATACAGAGAATTAAAATGATTATTTATTGTTCTTGTCTCTTGTTTCCTTCTGTGTTTTCCTGCTTCAGAGATCATCCAGAAGCCACTCAGCAGATGAACGACCTCATCATCGCTAAGGTGTCAGCTGCCCTTAAAGGTCACTGGGCCAATCCTGACCTGGTATGGCATCTTACACGTCCTGCTATAAACGGAGGAAATTAAACTAAAGAATTATTGCAATTCTGTTACTGAAAGAAATGGCTGGTTTTGAAAATCACGAATATATTTAAAAAGTAGAGCATTTTAACATTGTTGATATGAACATGATGTTTTCTTGTTTTCCCAACAGGTTAGCAATCTGCAGTATGAGATGCTGCTGCTGACAGACTCAATTTCAAAAGAGGGAGGATGCTGGGAGTTGCGGTTGCGTTGTGGTAAGCCTGATTTCCTAACTTCCTCTGTTAACTGAGTTTAAACTAGTAATTTTTCAGTCTCTGTCTGATTCCCCTGACTTGAAAAATGATCTACCTTTTCTTCAGATTTTTTTTTGCCATGTTTTCACTTAGATGTTCTACAGCCTTTAATGTGTTTGGGATATTATATTGTTAGTGATCACAACTGAGCTCTGTGTCTAAAAGCATTGCATATTTTTTGTTCACATAGCTCTCAGTCTGTTCCTCATGTCGGTGAATATAAAGACGCCTGTCGTGGTGGAGAACATCACTCTAATGTGTCTGAGAATCCTGCAGAAGCTGATCAAGCCCCCTGCTCCCACCAGCAAGAAGAACAAGGTATATATGAAATAAACTGTAAATCTGTGATGTCACCACTGCTCTTTCATTGTTTCATCTGCCCTTAGATGGTTTTAGGTGCAGTTTAGGCAGAAGAAGACATTTTGATTACCCAACAGTCGTTAGGGCCAAACAGAAATCTAGAAATCTAATAATAATAAATAATTGATATTTCATTTATATGAATCAAATATGCAATTTCAGGAAATGTAAAAGTTACATATGCAGTCTCTGTCAGTTACAACTTGGTTGTTTCATGTTCTTTTACACAACAGTGTGTGTTTGCTTTTGTTCAAAGGATGCTGCTACTGAGTCCCTGACCACAGTCAGGCCCTACAGTAATGAAATTCATGCCCAGGCCCAACTCTGGCTCAAGAAGGATCCCAAAGCATCCTATGAGGCTTGGAAAAAGTGTCTCCCAGCAAGATGTAAGAACTGTGCCTGAACAAATATACTGTTCACGAGTGTTTTGTAGGATGGTGAAATGATGAAAACTCTTGATGATAAGCTTTTCTTGTTGAATTTATCATGGTAACCTCAGACCAGGAGACTGTGTCGAAGCCTCAGGGGAAGGCTGAGTTGCGGAAGCAGTATCTGCTGGAGAAGTATGCGTGGAAGTGGAAGCAGTTCATGAGGTCCAGAAAAGGTGAAGGCCTTTTCCCTCGCCTGCTCAAACTGAGTCACAACAACTGGCTGCGACAGGTAAAAAAAAAAAAAAAAAGGTTTTTAAATTCAGTATGGTTGATTGTTGCTGTTATAGTATTGGTGCTCCGCCTGTTCTCCTCATTAGTCTCACAAGGTCACACGTGCATACCTATTAGAAATCTATAAACTGTTTCAAACTGAGAAATTATGTTCTTATTTTTTGGCTTGTTATTTCACAGACTAATTAACGCATCCTCTCAAAACAAAAAAGCTGACTTATGTTTGTTGCAGGTCCTTTTCACACCTGCCACTCAGGCAGCCAGACAGGCAGCCTGCACTATTGTGGAGGCTCTTACAACAATCCCCAGTCGCAAGCAACAGGTCCTGGATCTGCTCACCAGGTATGAGCCGCAAACAGTGAAATCCATTACCACATCATGTGATATTAGGAATGTAAATAAACTGTTATTAGACTACAGTAAGATTTTCTCAGTGCAAAAAGATGAACTGTATATGATGGTAAATATACCACTATGTTACATGTATTTCAAAATAACAGAAAAATGTGAAAGAAATTGTCATGAAGCTGATTGTCCAATGCAAATATCTGAAGCAGAAATATGAAATCTTAAAATAACCATGACAAAAAAAATGTAATTAATACCAAGGAGCACTTAAAGCTCAGCTGTAAACCTGTCTTAGACTTAAAATCTAAAACTTACCCTTTTCCTGTGTGTCTGCCAGTTATCTTGATGAGCTGAGTGTGGCTGGAGAGTGTGCAGTGGAGTATCTGGGTCTGTACCAGAAGCTGATCAAGCCAACACACTGGAAGGTTTACCTGGCTGCTCGTGGAGTCTTGCCCTACATTGGTAACCTGATCACCAAGGTAATGCTCACAAGTACAGAATATCTGTATGTGCCACTAATTTCCTTAAATTAAAACCAACATGTTTTGATAGATGCAGGGAAGTTACATGAGAATTAGATCTTCCAGAAAACAACAGTGTGCTTTTTATATGTTTTATTGATTTAAAATGCCTGATATCTATACTGATAGCAAATATGTCAGAGATATTTTAGTATGACAACAAAACAATGTCCTTTTCCTTTAGGAAATAGCCAACCTGCTGGCTCTGGAGGAGGCTACACTGAGCACAGACTTGCAGCAAGGCTATGCCCTCAAGAGCTTGACTGGTATGTTAGTTTCTGTCTCACTGTTTATCTGACAAAGGACTGTTGGGTTAACGGGAGACTTTAAACACCATTATAGAGCAAATGATACTGAAGATTTTTTCTCACAAGTGGACTGCAGAGCAAACTTGAATATTAATAATATTAGACTGATTCATTTTTGAATTTCAGTTGATGAAGTGATTTGTGTGTGTTTGGTGCCACTGCAGGATTGCTCTCTTCTTTTGTGGAGGTGGAGTCTATTAAGCGGCATTTCAAAAGTAGGTTGGTCGGCACAGTGCTCAACGGTTATCTGTGTCTGAGGAAGCTGGTGGTGCAGCGCACCAAACTCATCGATGAGACTCAGGACATGCTGCTGGAGATGCTCGAGGACATGACGACAGGTCTTCACTAACTCACCTCAACACACATGAAATTTAACCATGTCACAAATTTTATTGTTTGTAGCAAATTGTTGTTTTCACACTTTTTAACATTAAAGAACACTTTTGGTCCAGTCACCATTACGAACAGATTTCATTTCTTTAAATCATTCAAGTCTTTCTTTTACTATTTCCATTACTCAGTATTAGTAATACATAAAGTATGAATTATAAAGCTGTTTCTGCTTTTTAGTGAAGGAATAACCCACAAAAAATTTTGTGAAATGAAGCAACTCAGCAGAAGTCCTTGTATATTTGTTTAAAACATCAAGTTGGAAAATCTTTTTGTTTTCGTCATAGGTACTGAGTCTGAAACCAAAGCCTTCATGGCAGTGTGCATAGAGACTGCAAAACGGTACAACCTGGATGATTACAGGACACCTGTGTTCATTTTTGAGAGACTGTGCAGCATCATCTATCCTGTGAGTTGCCTTTACACTGATGTATTACATTTAAAAAGTCCTACATGCTGAAATGCTCTAAATTCAGTGTGAATTTGTCTTCATCTAGAGCTTTTGTTTCGTCCTCTGCGTCTAGGAGGAGAACGAGGTGACAGAGTTCTTTGTGACCCTGGAAAAGGATCCTCAGCAGGAAGACTTCCTGCAGGGCCGCATGCCAGGAAACCCCTACAGCAGCAACGAGCCTGGCATCGGCCCTCTGATGAGGGACATCAAGAACAAAATCTGCCAGGACTGTGATCTGGTGGCGCTTCTTGAAGACGACAGTGGCATGGAGGTAAAGGGACTCTCTACTTTAGCCACTTTGTGTGTTGATGTTCATTTTTATTTTCCTCCCCTTTGTACAGTTTCTTATTTTATGCTCAACCTCTCCCTTTCTCATGTAATTCTAAAAGCTGACATTCAACGAGAAATTGATTTGATGCCACTTTGTTCCTCTTAGCTTCTGGTCAACAACAAAATCATCAGCTTGGATCTGTCAGTGGCTGAGGTCTACAAGAAGGTGTGGTGCCCGACAAATGAGGTGAGAGTCCTAGTGAGTTTGTCAGTAAATGCCTGATGCTTTGAAAAACATTTAGAATCATGTAATTAGATTGTCATCAAAAGATTACTTCTACTACTACTCCAAATGTATGTGTAAGTATGTGGAATAAGTCACAGAGCTTGCTGACTTTCTTTGAAGGGTGAGCCAATGAGAATCATCTATCGAATGAGAGGTCTGCTGGGAGATGCCACTGAGGAGTTCATAGAGTCACTGGACTCAACCACAGGTTTGATTTACTATTAATAACTGTATGTTCATAATTCTGACTCAAGCATAGTTTAACATGTGTTACAATCTGATTGTATTTGTCCTGAATATCTTATGTATTCATGTAATAATGTATTATGTAATAAAACATTTTCTTTGCCATCACATTTACCTGTAAACAGTACGTTCCTGGAAGAGATAAAAAGATGAATATGTAATATCTCATCTCTATTGAAAAGTAATGTCTTCTCTTTTTACAGATGAGGAGGAGGATGATGAGGAGGTGTACAAGATGGCAGGAGTCATGGCACAGTGTGGCGGGCTGGAGTGTATGCTCAACCGGCTGTCTGGAATCAAAGATTTCAAACAAGGAAGACATCTGCTCACTGTAAGCCAACTTTAAAAAAAAACAAAAACTTTTTTTTTTTTTTTTTACAATAGGCGGTGATGGTTATTCTCTGAACTTCTCAACTTTAGAGTTGACTGGTGCATCTCTGTCTCACTCACAGGTTTTACTGAAGTTGTTCAGTTACTGTGTGAAGGTGAAGATCAACAGGCAGCAGCTGGTCAAACCAGAAATGAACACACTCAACGTCATGCTGGGAACTCTGAACCTGGTGAGTCTTGCAGTGACGTGCTGCATTCACGTGGTCCTCAGATCGTCCCGAGTCATTCTTCCAACTTCCAACTTTTCATGTGCTTTAAGAAGGAATGGGGGAAGTCACATGAATGTTCCCAGTCAGAACCTCAGAAACTTTATCAGATTATTCCGACACCAGATGAATGCAGGGGCCGTGTAACATCGTGTTGTGTCGTCTGATTACTGGGGAGGAATTCAAATTGCAGTGCAGTCTCAACCATGCTGTTATAATGGAATTTATCGGTTATTTGATGTTTTAATTGTCTGTTACTCCAGGCTTTGGTGGCAGAGCAGGAGAGTAAAGACAGTGGTGGAGCCTCTATAGCCGAGCAAGTTCTGAGCATCATGGAGATCATTCTGGATGAAGCCAATGCAGAGATTTCAGAGGACAAGGTAAGAATGTAAAGCACATTCAACCCTCTGAGTAAAGACGTGATGTAGGAAGATTTGACAGCAAAACCTGAGATTCTTGTTATTGTTTGATTAAAATGGGAGCTGGTTTGTCTTTCGAAGGGTAACCTGCTGCTGACAGGAGACAAAGATCAGCTGATCATGTTGTTGGACCAGATCAACACCCCGTTTGTGCGCTCCAACCCCAGTGTGCTGCAGGGTCTGCTGCGCATCATCCCATACTTATCCTTTGGTGAACTGGAGAAGATGAGGATCTTGGTGGAACGCTTCAAACCATGTTGCAGCTTTGACAAGTGGGCATCACTTAGCTTTCACTTACACCTAATCACGTGTTCAAAGTTTTCAAAGTGGACAGTGTTTATGTCTTTAAATGTATAGAAACACTGTCTGCTATTATTACATTATCAAGCAAATCAGGCTGATCATTTTACAGCGCTGTGTTTGGGTATCGAAGTGTGTGAAACCTTACCACCTCCTCTGTTTTCGAAGGTATGACGAGGAGCACAGTGCAGATGACAAAGTGTTTTTGGATTGCTTCTGTAAAATTGCTGCTGGTATCAAAAATAACAGCAACGGCCATCAGCTGAAAGATCTTATTCTCCAAAAGGGAATCACACAGAGTGCGCTGGACTACATGAAGAAACATATCCCAAATGCCAAAAAGTAGGTGCCAAAGTAGTCAGTGAAAACTTTTGATACAATGAATATTTATACAAATATTTCTATGCTTCTTTGTTTCAACCATTGTCTTCATGTTCTGAATGCTCTCATTAGTCTGGATGCAGATGTCTGGAAGAAGTTCCTCTCCAGACCAGCTCTACCCTTTATTCTCAGATTGCTTCGTGGTTTGGCGACCCAGCACCCCCCCACACAGGTACTAAATACTAAAAACTCTGTCGGAGCTGCCTGATACCCAACAGTGGAAGATGGATAACTCAGGACAGTTTCCAGTACTTGGAGGAACAGTGCAACTATCAACCATTTAAAATATTTGGCCCAGCTGGCAAACTCGGCATCAACAATTCTTTTATATACAAATGACCCTCCCCACCCAACATGACTGGATGACTTCTTATCTTCTGTCCAGGTGCTGATAGGCACAGACTCAATAACCAACTTGCACAAGCTGGAGCAGGTATCCAGTGACGAAGGCATCGGCACTCTGGCAGAGAACCTTCTGGAGGCCCTGAGGGAGCACAGTGACGTCAACCTGAAGATTGAAGCAGCGCGCAGGGAGACCAGAGCTGAGAAGAAGCGAATGGCTATGGCCATGAGGCAGAAGGCCCTGGGAACACTGGGCATGACGGTATGCTCATCCTCTTCCTTTGTTTAAATACTCCTATTTGTGACTCTGCCTCTGTCGTGTTGTTTCATCCCGTCGTTAACACAGCCCAGGGTTCATTTTCACTCCTGCTTTTGCCTTTCAGACCAATGAGAAGGGTCAGGTGGTGACTAAGACCTCACTGCTGAAGCAAATGGAGGAGTTGATAGAGGAGCCGGGCTTGACCTGCTGTATCTGTAGAGAAGGTTACAAGTTCCAGGTACAACACACAGGATTACGAATGGATTACATCACAGACAACCCTCAGTACAGAGGATTTCTTCTTGTGTATTGAAGTGACTTGTGGTGTTTTGAATGAACATTTCCGTCTGTCTCTTACAGCCGACCAAAGTCCTGGGTATCTACACTTTCACAAAGCGTGTGGCCTTGGAGGACTTTGAAAACAAGCCTCGCAAGCAGCAGGGCTACAGCACTGTGTCGCACTTTAACATAGTCCACTATGACTGCCATCTGGCAGCTGTCAGGTAGCAACACACACCATTATGTACCTGCTGATGTTTAGAGCAATCAAGAAACTTCCTACTATAAAGTCACATTGAATTTAGTGTAATGTGAGCTCTGTGTTTTCCTTTACTCTGGGGGCAGGCTGGCCCGGGGGCGAGAGGAGTGGGAGAGTGCTGCTCTCCAGAACGCCAACACCAAGTGCAATGGGCTGCTTCCTGTGTGGGGACCACATGTCCCAGAATCAGCCTTTGCTACATGCTTAGCAAGGTAAAATCAAACATCAGCACCCACACAGTTGCAGAAATTTCACATCATAAGACAGTGAATGATCCCCCTCTGTATCTCCCTCTGGTGCAGACACAACACATATCTGCAGGAGTGCACAGGCCAGCGGGAGCCCACCTACCAACTAAACATCCACGACACCAAACTGCTGTTCCTCCGCTTCGCCACCGAACAGTCGTTCAGCGTGGACACGGGAGGAGGAGGCCGAGAGAGCAACATCCACCTCATCCCCTACATCATCCACACTGTGCTCTACGTCCTCAACACGTATGTACATCAGACATTCGATCAGTGCCAGTGCTCAGCTGCTGGGACAGTGATGAAGTGTAAAGAAGACACACGACATTCAGGTGGAACATACTTCCTGTCCGTGTCTCACTCTCCTGTTCAAACTGTCTCTGCAGTACAAGGGCTACGTCTCGGGAGGAGAAGAACCTGCAGAGTTTCCAGGAGCAGCCGTGTGAGAAATGGATGGAGAGCTCATATGAGGTTGAAGGACCGCACTATTTCACCATCTTGGCCATGCACATCATGCCGCCTGAACGCTGGAGGAGTTCACGTATATACTTCCTACGAAGACTCCTGGTCACCGCACATGCCCGCAAGGTCTCGGGCGTTTGCACCAACAAGTAAGACTTTACTTTTCTGTCCTTCTGTTTTACAAGTGTTACAGTTAAAAATGCAACTTTGTCTAACATTAAATCCCTTCAATGGGGCAACATGAAATTATGATTTTGTTGGGTGGGGTTTAAGGAAGGCCAAATACGATAAGTGTTTGACCACTTATTCTGAATGAACACACCTTATATCTACACGGAAGAGTTTCTAATCTACCAATCTTTACTCAAAGTAGATCTGAACTTACTAAATTGTGCTAAAACTGTATATTTTACAGATTCATATCATATTTAAAAATATAGCTAATCTCATAAACCATCCTTCTCCTCTGTTTTATTTTCAGACTTACAGACAAAGCACCAAAGGAATATGCAGTGTATCGCTCTCCTCTTCTCTTCTGGGGCCTGGTGGATCTGGTCTATGACATGTTCAGGGTAAATGTGTTGCACATCAAAACTACCGTGCACCAATGATATTCTGCTGTGTGTGTTAAGTTATACAGACATGTTTAATCTGACTGTAGTGAGTTTGAAAATGAGTCAAGATGCACAACAAAAAGAAACTGTTTTTTGGACTTTTAAATGATGATTCAAAAAAAAAAAGAAATTTAGAATTTTGAGGCAACAAAAAAAAAAAACCTGTGAATGTAATCAAAGGTTTGAGGCCTCCACAGTCACATTGTGTTGTTTCTTGGATCTTACTACATGATGTAATACTGAGACTAAAACCTTTCTTTGTTCCGCTGTTTGGCCGTACAGAAAGTACCCACCAGCAACACTGAGGGGGGCTGGTCCTTCTCGCTGGCAGAATATGTCCGTCACAACGACATGCCCATCTATGAGGCCTCAGAGCGCGTGCTCAGGGCCTTCCAGGATGAGCTCATGCCTGCCGAGTCCTTGTCAGAGTTCTTTGATGTTGTAGGTTAGTATACATATACACCTGATTCACTTTGACTGCCCAGTCATCCCTTTTCGAAGATTCAACTCGAAATCTGAATTCATCTTGGAAAATGACCCGTCACTGTTGCAGCTCTTGTTTTTCCTTTGTGACTGGTCAACACTGAACTTCACATTCTTGTTTTGACTTAATGTTGTTTCTTTTCCAGGTCTTCTCTCTGAAATCGCAGACCCAGACCTCTTCCTGCAGGATTTGTTGAACTCTTTGCCGTGAAAGCCAACCTCAGTCCACACCTCTCCAACACACAACAGCCCTGCAAATAACATGGGGACACCTATCAACTGAAGGAAATGTCTTTTTACACATTGATACACATGCAGAGTACATACACAAAGTATACACCATGCTTCCTGCTCACCTCCCTCCCCCATATGACGTAACAACTTTAAACAGAATCAATGTGTAGTCTAAAAAAGATCATCCACATTTGGCAACATCTCTGTAACGTTTAACACAAAAAGACAACGCTGTTAAAGGGTGGGGGGGGGCACACTCAAACAGAATTTCACGTGTTGCCCCCCTGATTCATTTCGCTTCAGTGTATAGTTTCTGGCCAAGCTTGAGACAAGACATCTGGGACTCATTGTGCTTCAGGACAGCTACCACCAACAGATCTGAAGATTCACATCACAGTTTACCACAGAATGATGGGCTGAGAGTATTTGGTTTTCATATTTAAAAAAAGAAAAAAAAAGTCCGATTGATGGGAATAACTCATGTAAATTCTGTTATAAGGTGGACGTTTTTGCTTTTCAACCCCCCCCCCCCATTCTAATCCTGGGGTGCAATGTTAAAGTAACTAAAAAGGTTTTGGGATTTGACCCACCACGTATTACGAATGGCATTTGATTTTATCTTGTTTTCATTTCTTGTTTGTTTGGTTTCAGTTTGTTTTTGGTCAGGGCTTTTAAAATGGCAGAAGGTGTCAGTGTCGCATGGTTGCCAGGTAACCTGTCCTTTCTTCTGGGCTTTTGCTGTTTGGTCTTCATGTAGGTTGTAACTGGAATTTGAGTGATGGACAGAAAAGGGTTTTTTGATTTAGTGTGTATGTGTAAGTTTCTTTTATCAACCTCTGAAGCAAAATGAGGAAAAAAACAAATAAAAGTTTGTTTTATTTTTTTTCCATAAAGCTATGCCTTGTTGACAAAGTGAACTTTGGACTTATAACTTGGAAATATCAGACCTGTCTAAATTAATAATAAAACAGACCGACATTATATCCTTAAACACTTCTTTTCTTTGACTAATTGTTTTGTGTGTTCAGTTTATTCATTTCTCAGGCCTCTCTGTGCTCGTTAGTTTTGGTTTTATCACTGGCTACATTCTTGTGTCAGTTCCCACAACAGACTTCTGGAAAGCAAAGTGCAGCTGAGTTTTATCTTCAGTGACACTTCAACGTAGTGAAAAAGGTGTCCTTGTACTCAAGAGTTGAATGCATGGTGTGGAGTTCACCCGGTTTATTGTTAATTCACCTATTCCCGCTGCTACAATGTTCAACTGTTGCTGAATGTCTGCTTTCTGAATTTAGCTTATGATTAATAAAGCCGTAATAATTCCAAATCTGCTCCAGGGTGACCTCCTCTGTTCCTGCTGCTGTCTCCACTCAAACTGTGGATCACCTTCTGTGTCCATTAAAGCAGCTTATTTGTTTTCTAATGGGCTATTGAAGGTGAATAGAATAGAAACATATTAAAAACACAATGTAGTTTTTACATTCACACCAGATCAGATTACTGAAGTCATGTTTCTTTAGTCCTGAAGGACTTTAAAACGGCTCATATCTATTTTAGAAGAGTACAGGGGCAAAGTCCAGTGTAAACAATCAGACGTTACATTCTGAGGCTTGTACTACGAAGCAGGATTTGAGGTTATCCAGGTAACATCAGGTTTAACTCTGGGTTTTCAGTCCTACGGCTCACGGTAAATCACCATGGTAACTGATGCTGAACTCCTAACCTGCTCTGGCGCAGATTAATTTAGAGGATCAGGTTAAAACCGGTCAACAGCCAAACTACTGACCAATCAGATACCTGGAAAAACTGAGTCATCATTCCTACAGGATCCTGAAGGGGACAAAAGAGTTTACAATAAAGTGATCAATAATAAAGATCAGTAGATAGTAGTAGGAAATATAAAAAACCAGTGGAACAGTTTTCCTGTTTGAATCTTTCCATGTGTCCACTGTGGTTTTAAAACAAAGCTTCTAAAAAAAATGCACTGAAACTTTATCACACTTAATAAATTGCCTATATAATTACTATTATAGCTTCATTTTAATTGAACAAATATTCTTTAATCCGACAGGATTCCTGACACCGATGAAGCTTTTACTCTCCTCTTCTTCACTGCTCAGAATAACACGAGCACTCCGTGACCAAATAAATAGAAATAAAAACTAAACTTCTGATGATAAGAACAATGATCCACACTTTGTTAATTATTTCCATCATTATAAATGAACATTTCAGTCAGACTGACTCATCAGACATCAGCTACTTCTCTCCTCTTTTCTTTCTCTCCTCTCTGCAGCAGAAACAGTCTGACATTAACTTTAACCTTTATCTGCTTCACATGTTCATCATCAGACTGAAGAGCGAAAATACTCAAACATGATAATTCATGCACTTATTTACAATACATCTTAAATTTGACTTTGATAGAAATTATATTTAGACATGGAAATAATCATTTTTATTCCAGTCACGTGATCATGCTATCAGCGTGTCTTTCATATCATATAAAGAACTTCATTCATGTCTTTGATGATGTTGTTTATAATCAACAACTCCGCCTCTTTCACGTGAACTCGTAGTACAGGTTATCAGGACGGTCAATGTTAGGTTCAGTTAACCCAGATAACTAAAAGTTATCCTGGATATGTTGATCTTGCTTCGTAGTACAGGCCTCTGAAGGTCGACTGAACCCGGCTGACGGCAACCTCCCTACTTTCCTGTTTCAACCTTCAAATCTGCTTATTTTAAAGCACAGGTTCTTTTTTTTTTTTTTAAAGTCTGTCTTAAAACAGCACATGACCATACAAACATTTAAATATTACAGCAACCGATAATTATTTCAGTGTAGATATAGGGATGTGAGCATTCTTTCAGTTGTGAAACTCATATTTAGTCTGTGGTGGTGTTTTGCTTAAACCTGTTGGGATCATGAGTCCTGGGGGGAAAGGCTGTTACTGTGTGGATCATGTCTGGAGGTATTGCTGTGTAAAGGCCACGAGAGGGCGACATTCATTAACACACTCAGATGTGTAGTGGTAAATGAATAAAATACAAAACCTGATAGAAACAATCCAACTGACCACATTAAAGTTTGCATTGTAAAGTGACTGGTCAAAACATTTAGAAAACACCAATAACAGTTTAATTTCAACTTGCATGTGAAAGCACATATTGCACGTCACTCATGGCTTTCAGCTAGATATTTTATACTTAACAATTAAAATTAACAAAAGTTACAATGTCATAAACATTTACAAAATAAAGTATGCATTGGCATAAACATTTCCCCTTCATACAAAGGAATACGCTTTAAGTTAAAACCCTCGTCATTCTGTGACCAGTGACAAGGAGCCGGCTGCTAAGTTTAAGGCATAAAATGCACATTTTAAGGCCCAACTGGGGACCAATAAAATCACAGTGTTTATGGTCATAGTTGATCAGTATAAAACTCCAATCTTTTCTACCTTTTTACACTCAAGTGAAAACACCACAATAAAAACATACAAACAAAACGCTTTACTTTTCTGGATCTGAAAAATGTTATTCATGTGGAACTTCTTCTGGACATGGTGCAGATATGCTCAAGGCTTCAGAGCTTGTAGATATTGTAGCCGTTGTATTGTGTGTCAGGTTATCTTCACTCGTGTGTCCCCTCTCTTTACCGGCAGCACAGCGGGGCCACGTCCTCTGCCGGGGAGGCGAACAGCCTCATGGCCTCTCTGGAGGATTTGGTGTAGCCACTATGGAAAATCAAGGCCTTCTTCACTGTGAAGAAGGAGACAGTCTTGTCCCACACATCAGAGCTGGACACTACAGTGTTGAGTTGGCTCTCCATTGCTGAGCGGAGCCTCACTGCTCTGTCTGTGCATTTCCTCTCCAAAATCATCATTTTACACAAGCTGAGGAGAAAGGAAAACATTAGAGTACTGTTGGATAGAGAGCGCTTCAGCTTTAGACGTGAGCAAATACAGTCCTAACTGTCAGTTCGTACTGATGAGTGTAATTTGTGAGTCTGATAACCTAATAAAACCAAAACCTTCCTGACCCTCCAATGAGAAAATATTTGAAGGAAGAGAAATAAAAAGAAAAATCCTCCTCTACAGATGAGTTTTGTCCTTACGTTTTGCGCTGATCCCTCATGATGAATGTCAGATGTCGTCCAGTCAGTCCAGACCTGTGTGAGGCGTTCAGGGTTATGATTTTACCCACCAAGACGTCCATCCCTTATATACTTATACCAACTTTCCCATCGATTCAATGTGATGCTGGTTCTCACAGTGGTTGGCCAATCACAAAGCAGAGTTATGACAATAGGATGTGAATGAATTAGTTGAATTCATGGGGTACAATGGCCCCAATCCAAACAAACAGCTGGGAGGGGCCCTTCGCAGGCCCCTTGTTGCTCAGCTGATGCGCCACAACAAGGGAGATATCCTGATTGTTGTGTGGACTGGGATGATGTGTGGTGGGAACATGGGGAAAAACATCTGCATGAGGACGACCTACACGGAGGAGAAGGTCGTTCACTTACAAGAAGTCTCTGTAACTATGACAACATGGTGGACAGAGATGTGAAGCTGAATGGCGTGTGGCCTGAGTTTCCAATTTTTTACTCTAAAAATGTGCAGTATTACTACTAATACTTTACATTTAGAAGTGCCTATAAGACAAGACTTACTCACAGCTGCCAATACTTTATACTTTATCATGTTGTTATGACTTGTATCTGTGTCTGTATTGAATATTCTTTCTGTTGCAAAAATCTTATGAACAATATTCACTTTTTCTCAACTGTTTGTCTCACACAGCATCGCACTCTTTCCTTCACAAGAAAACTTCATCAACTATCCTCAATATTCTCAAATCCTCAAACCCACCGACACACACACACACACACACACACACACACACACACACACACATACACTATTCTTCTTATTTAACTTTCTGTCTCTATTTCAGCCTTCCCAATTCTCACGGTGAGCGTCTCCCATGCTTGATTGGCTGACAATAGCATACGATCAGTCCAGATGGTGTGCCTGGAAGCTCTGTTGACAGCCCTGTCTTCCTGGGTGTGTGTGTGTGCTGGGAGAGGGGGGTGGTCACTCAATCTTTGTTCGATGGGGCACACTTCCTTTGTGCAGCCAGCCTCAGTGTCATTAACACTGAAGTGTGGGAAGCCCGGGACCACAGCAGCTCCCACGTTCCACACAGGCAGGAAGGGAGCGTGTGACTGAGACGTGGCCAGCAGCAGGCATATCAGCCAGTGTGTGTGTGTGTGTGTGTGTGTGTGTGTGTGTGTGTGTGTGTGTGTGTGTGTGTGTGTGTGTGTGTGTGTGTGTGTGTGTGTGTGTGCGTGTGTGGGAGGGATGGAACGTGAGTAAGAGTGTGGCAGTCTTTGAGTATGTGGGGGTTTTCCTGATGTGTGAACATGTGCTTGGAGTGTGGAGACTGTTGGGATGTTTACAGTTGAATCAGTTCAAATCACGTTCATGTTCAATTAAAGTTTCAAAACAAACTGAATCCTTTTCAAAGCAAAATATCCACTTCTATGTATTTTCTATTTGTCAAATGGAGTATGGTTTGAGCTAATGTACAATAAACACACACACACACACACACACACACACACACACACACACACACACACACACACACACACACACACACACACACACACACACACACATGTCAGCTGACCAGGTTCCTCTGAAGTGTGTAGGTGTGATTTGATCAGATTTGATTGACAGCAGTGTCATCATTCCGCATCCAACATCTTTAAAGGAAGGTTAGATTTGATAAATATCTGGGTCTGACTTTCATCATTTCTATGAGTAATAAGATCTGGGGACCCAACCAGATGACTACAAGTCCAACAGGACCAGGAACATGAGCTGTCAGATCATCAGATCGTTGGTAAACTAGCAACAGTTTAGTCAGATTATCAGATATAACTTCATTTAGACATACGTTTGAAACAGTGTCAGTGATAACGGTGAAGCTGGACATCATTAAACACTTTGAGGAATGTGTGCCAGTTTGGATGATTATGACCTGACATCACCATACAGTCCAAACAGAAATATGTTATGTGAAAGAACCAATATTGTTTTCATTTTGACACTGAGTAAGAGAACAGGTCGTCATGGCCTTTGATTGACAGACTGTTCTGGCGAGTGAGTCTGCAGCTCGGCTTCTGCTCGGCTCCATGAGGGAAGTCTGCCGTGTCAAACCGGTGGAAGCTGCTGCGTGTAGATCTTTTCTAATGGCTGCCCCTCTCTAACACCCACGTGTGCCTGGTGGCGGAGGCACTTTGTGCTCAATTACGTGGCGGTGGAGATGACATGAGACAGCGGCGTGCTTCCCCCTGGGGTCACCACTTTCCCATATCAACACAAGCGCTGGGTCAGTCTCCCAGCTACACCACCCCTCCTTCATTCCCACCCCCTCCACCCCGGGCCCATTCTCTTGTAGTCTATTCCTCCACCTGCTCCCCGGAGACACACTCATTGTCCCCACGGCTATAAACACTTCATTGAGCATGTGGCAGCCCTGCGTTCCTCAAAGCCCTTCCCAGCGCTCTCATTGGTCCCCGGACTGTGAGAAACTCCAACAAGCCCAAGACCCACACATTCATATGGAGATTTGTGTGTATAAATACAGGGCAGAGGCAGAGGAGCAGCAGCTCAGATTCAACTGGCTCTTCAAACTGAGCAGACTCGCTCTGACTCTACAACTATGGCTCCCACTGTTTTTGGACAAGCAAACTGCTCTAAGGAACACCTGACTCCTGCTCACAAGGTAAACACCTGTTCTATAAAGCCACTGTACTTCCTTGTCCAAATGTTTTCAAATAACATGAAAAAGTTTCCAGTTTTCAAATGGTCTAAATGTTTTCTCCTCTTCTTCTTCAGCTGAGAAAGCCGATGGTGGAGAAACTGCGCAGAGACCGCATCAACACCAGCATTGAGCAGCTGAAGTCCCTGCTGGGTCCAGAGTTCCTCAGACAGCAGCCTGATTCCAAGCAAGAGAAGGCGGACATCTTGGAGATGGCTGTGTCCTATCTGAGAAGCTGGCAGCAGCAGAAGAAGCAGCAGCAGCAGCAGATCAGCATGACCTCCGGCCTGACGACAGCCAGTGACGGCTACTCCCGCTGCGTGCAGGAGGCCGTCAGCTTCCTGTCCCACTGCCAGGTCCAGACTCAGGCCCACAGGCGGCTGCTCAGCCACTTCCAGGGCCTGCAGGTGTCCAGCAGGACCAGCCACAGTCCCTGCAGCCTCTCTCCTCCTGGCTCTCCTCTCCATCAGGTCAGCTCCAGCAAAGGTGTGAGCCAGGCCAGCTGTGGTCTGTGGAGGCCCTGGTAGGATGGAGGCAGCGTCACCTCCACGCAGAGACAGAACCACGTCTGTGAATGTCATGGACAGAGAGTTGAGGACTCACTGAAGTCTGTTTCCTTTTGCTTTGGCAGGAGATTAACCATTGTTGAGTGTTTTACTAGTGAGGTGAAATGTCCCAGTATTCTTTTGGAAGGACTGATGATTCAGGTTTTACTGAATATTTACACCATGTGTATAATTAGAGGGCTCACTCTGTGATTGTGTTCATTGTTCATGTGGAAAAGCAGATCACATCTCATCTTGTTCCATGACCCATGTTGGGTGGAAACTATTCAAGTGTCTGAGACACTGTTTGACTTTGATACTGAGTATCACTGACTGATCCGTCTCATCACCTCAGTGCTGATGAATCAATATCCCTTCAATGGATCCAATGGATCCACTTCTATTGTAAATCTTGTTTTGATTCTACTTTATTATGACTATGTGTAACCATTATGTGGCCTGTGTGTGAAGGAGTGTTACTGCTGAACCTGTTCACTGTTCAGCTGTGATCTTTATAATAGATGTTTTTTCATCTTCAAATGAAATTGAAAATGAATATTACCTTTCATAAAGGCTTTTTATGTTGACATCAATCTTTACTGAAAGAATCTGTTGAACTGCTTCCTTGAGAAGTTTGTCTTTGAACATTTCAAACAATAAATGGAAAACTTCACATGAAGTTTTACAAACATAAACAACAACAGTGTTTCCACTTTATTCAGAAAGTGCATAGATCTTACATAAAACTGTGGTGTGTGTGTGTGTGTGTGTGTGTGTGTGTGTGTGTGTGTGTGTGTGTGTGTGTGTGTGTGTGTCAGCAGCTTCACTGAATGAATAATTCATGTAAGAAGTGAGCAGCAGGTGGGGTTTGTATTTTGATTAAAGTTTAGAAGTAGCTCCATCGAGGACTACAAATCCACAAATCCTGTCACACCACAGCATTCAACCAACAGCAGCTTCACTCTTGTGTCTTGCTCAAGGGAACAGTGGCATCATTCAGGCATCTGCTGCTCCAGTAATAAGTCAGTGTGATCATATTTGTGAGAAAACAGTGTAAATAGTTGTAGACTGGAGCATTTAAAGAGCAACACCACATATATTCACAAGATAGAACAAAAATGAGTTTATTCTGTCACCAAAGTGCAGACAACATAACGATATCTAATGCTTCGGTCTAGTGCAGCTGAATAGCAGATGATGTGTTTACTGCCAGTAATGGATGTAAATCTGTGTTTGCACATGGACTCGTTTAGTTGCAAAGTTTCTGTCATTTTCAATATCCTGATATTATTTCAACAAATGAGTTGAAAACATGTGCATGTTCAAAAATAGAATTGACATTATTCGGGGGGGTCATTATTCATATAATCTCCCCCAATCTTTCCCCAAAATTTCTCTCTCGATCCAGAGTTTCCCACAGGGATCGTTAACGCTTCATCTGATCTCACCGTCCTGCTGCACAGGTGTTTCAAAACATGGAGTGTGGGGTGTGGAGACACCCCTGCTCCACTTATGTCACATGTCCCACTTGCGTTGTGGTGGTTGTGGCATGCTGTCTAGAGCTTGAATTATGTCTCAAGTGCCACAAAAGTCTTTCACAACTATCTGTGTGCAGAGGTTGTGGAGAATGTGGCAGGCCTGGGACTTTCTCAGGGTCTGGTTGGCTGGGCCAGATGGTCTGGCTGAAGCTGCCTCCCCTCCCCCTTCAACAGGAGATCAAACACCGTAGCTAATGTGATGTGTAACAAGACACACTTCTATTGTTCCCGTCTTGGGACCAGTGAATAGGCACAGAGTGTGGGAAACGGGAGATACCACACTCACAGAGAGATGGCTGATGGGAAGCCGCTCTGTGCAGCGGCAGTTCTGAGTGATGGCCGAGACTTTATGGCAGGAATTCAGAGCTGCTGGTGGGAGGGAAACTTGTCTTCACACACACTTGTAGACAAAGACCCCCAGCAGCCGTGTGGTGCACACTAACTTTCAGAGGAGGCACAAATTCACACAACATGTCGACAATGGAAAGGACAGATAATGAAGCCAAACATGAACGTGACTTGACAGATTGGCAGTTCATGTGTTTTTCAAATGCTGCAGTGAAACAGAATAGATGTTCACACACATTCCTAAACATGCAAATGTAGAGCAAGAAAAAAAGAGATGCTCAATATAGTATGTGACCTGGTTTAAATGGATATGATGCCTAACAGCCAAAATATCAACAGGTTGCAAACCTGCCCATGTACATTTACTCAAGCGCCTGTGTTGACCTGTGTGATCATACAGATCCGGGTCTGTCTTAAATGTTTTCATTTTGCAAGACTTTATACTTTTATTATTTTTTAAATCTATTAGACTTTAGTTCACTTTTATTCACAGTCTGTTGAATCACGTCTTAAATCATCCAGAGCACTTTGATTAACCTTTATCTATTTATCAGAGGTTTGTGGTTTCGGATTTAGATTTCACATTCAATATTAAATCAGATGATAAAATGTTGTCAGGAAAAACAACTCTCTGTAACTCTGCCTTATTTCGATGATAAAATGCATTGTATTTAATGTATTTGAGTGAATTATGTCAACATGTAGAGAAACATGTCCCTTTAACTACGTATGAAAATAATGAAAAACTGACAAATTGTCATAATTACCATTTCCATTCATTACCTCTGACTTTCACTTGTCATGCATTAACCTGCCAGGTACCAGATTTGTCTATTAATAATTCAACACTTTTATAAGTGTACATTTTTTACTGCCAATACTTGTTCACCTTGACTTTGTCTGAGTGGAAATGTTAACAGCTCCTCTGTAGTGGAACAGTATTTTGTTGAGTTCATTAAAACTTTTAGAACTTATTTGAACATTGTGGCTGAACCCTTAAATGAAAGAAGTCAGAGCAGACCAGAGGCAGTCAGACGGCTCCGTGCCAAGCAGTGAAGCCACTTGACTTGATTTTTCCCAGATGGTCCAGGACACAGAGTTTCTGTTTGTCCTGCAACAAAAGATCAATTAACATTCCCAGTGGAGCATTGAGCAGCAACGTGGCTTTTGTAGGTCATTTACACTGATGTTGGGGACTGGTGGGAAACTAGGGAGACAGGACTACTCACACTGCGCCTACAAGGCCGACTTCACATCTGGGGCCGGCCAGCAATGGAGGCCCTCAGAGGCACACTGCCAACCCTCTTATAATGCTATTAACTTGACACTAATTTGACACAGTTCACTTACAGCAGGGCCTGTAGACTCTTAGAGGATGAATGAATGCCTGCCCACAATTTCTCAGCAGAACTCAGTTACTGATGTGGGACTAAAAACAACAATAATCCAACAGCAAGAGCCAAAATAACACAGTGCTTTTCAAGATCAGAGATAAACTTAAATAGTGTATAAGAACTGTCAGTGAGCCTGTGGTCAGGCAGGGCTTCAATGATTATCATGACTTTCTTTCTTCGTCATTATCAGCTGAATTTCCTTTTAAAACACCAACAGACATATTTGGCAGCATTCTTTCTCTCTGAATGAAAGCAGGTAAAAATGCACCGTCGTTCTTCTTTGAGCCTAATGAGCAGGAATAGACTGAATCAAAACTCTGAACCGCACGCGGGCTTTGACTGGCGCCACTGAGAACATGCGCAACTTTCACACCTGACATGACGTGAGTGAGCGACAGCCTTTGATGAGCCTCTGCTCACTGATTGGTTTGTTCACACGTCACTCCTGATGGAAACCCTGACATTAAGGAGCCTGAAGTGAACAGGTGTTACATGGACTGGTTCTACCTGCTCTGTCCTTTCTCCCTCTCCCTCATGTGAAAAATCATGGAGTCTCCTGTTCTACTGAGAACAACACTTCCATGAGCTCTGCTCCTGTTTATGCACCAACATGCTGTTACAGCGAGGCTCAGCAGTCTTTGAAAAGAAAATGAAAGCCCTCACTTTATATTGTTTTACTGCAGTGAAGCATTTGGTCCTTAATTGCACGCACCTCCCTTTGAAGATATTCACTTCAATGTGCATCACTTCTCCTTATTCTACAATGTACAATGTAAAAATTCAAACTCGGATCCTCAGCACATGATTCATTTTTCAATAACTACTTGATAAAGTGTTAATTACCTGTTGCTTATCTTGGGAAACATGCCAGCACAGATACATGCCCTATGAGTTATTGACATGTCTTCTATTGTTGTGCTGGGAGTCCCACTGGTCTGAGTGTGGGAACCCCAGCCCTGCCTGAGCCACATGGCTTTGTTATGCTAATGTCCCTGTATAAAATGAGGAGCAGCTCCTCCAGAGACATCAGAGCTCACACTGCCATCCAGAAGAAGCTGCTTACTTCACCTGCACAAACATGGCTCCCTGCTCCACCAACTACTCCTCTGTTCACCACCTCAGGATCTCTGAGAAAGACAGCATCAAAGTGAGTAGTAGAAGGGGTTTGAATGTTGCATCAGCTTGTACAGTACAAATGTCTGACTGTGTCTCACTGTGTTGAATCATGAACTTACCTGGCTGTCTCCTCTTCTCCAGTTGAGAAAACCTATTGTGGAGAAAATGCGCAGAGATCGCATCAACAGCTGCATCGAGCAGCTCAAGATCATCCTGGAGAAGGAGTTCCACAAGCAGGAGCCCAACTCCAAGCTGGAGAAAGCCGACATCCTGGAGATGACCGTGAGCTTCCTGAGGCAGCAGCTACAGCCAGGCCTCGACTACAGCCAAGGCTACTCTCACTGCTGGAGAGACTCTGTGCACTTCCTCTCTGCTGGCTCCAGCACAGAAGCCTCTGTCTCTCCTCTGCAAGGCCTCCAGCAGCAGGAGCAGCAGCTCCATCAGGCCCAGAGAGCCAGCAGTTCCTCCCCAGCCTGCTCCACCCTCAGGCCCACCACGCTGCTGGACAGCAGCAGCAGAGGCCCCGTGTGGAGGCCTTGGTAGAGACTCTGTCACACAGACACTGACACCTGAGGGAATCTACTCTCTCCCTCACTATGTAGGAAATATGTTTCCAGCCTGCTCGCTCCTGGTGGGTTTCCTTATTGTCTCATCACATTGATGGACAAGTAGTAAAAGCGAAGGATCTCACTTATTTGAAGATTGTCCTGCTTTGACTTTGATTCTGATATTTGCTTTTTCCTTGTGTTTAAAGCTGGAGGTTGATTTCGAGTAATGATGGTTTTGTCAAATCTAGTGAAATGATTGTTTACTCCAGTGGAGTTTATCTTTGGACTGCTTGATGTAACAGTATATATGTGTATATGTATATGCCATACTGGGTTTTACTGACAGCTGCTGTTGAGAATATTTCTCTTCTGTTTTGAATTAACTATGCCAAGTTTTATGGATGAGAATGATGATGTATGTTTGTGCAAGTGTGTGCAAGTGGATGTACATGTGAACATCTTGTAATGTTGTATTGGGATGTTGATATGGCTGATGTGCTATTACATTTTGGCTCTTAAAACTTATTTCTGACATTTGTATGACAATTAACAATAAAAAGATACAATCATTAAAAAAAGCAAATTCAAGATTTTAAAAATGTTTTTTTTTATTAATCCAGAGCTTTTAATTAACATACACACACACACACACACACACACACACACACACACACACACACACACACACACACACACACACACACACATAGCATACATCCTGTATTCACAAGTAATAGAATTACAAAAAATATAAAGAAAAGTACAAATATATTTCATTGAAAGTTATATTACTGTGAATTCTATTTCCAATACAACAGCATTTTCTTACAGTATAACGCATTGCAATAAAATAGAAAGCATATACACAGATGATCAACACTGTTTGGTGTTTTGTCAAATACTTTTTCATTTATTAAATGTAAATAAGTCAGGGCAGATATGTTCAGTAAACCTTTTAACTTTTAACTTCACACAGTGAAAATGTTTTCAGTTACATAAAGGAACCAAGCATTTATAAGCTCACAGTAAGGATACTGTGATATCATTTCACTGGAAGCAGTGTTGTGTGTGGTGAACCATCTCCAGTGTGAACTTGTGATTAAGATGATAGATACCTATTACATATCTTCTCATCAATATGATGAAGCACTAAAAACACTCAGTATTACCAGGAGCGAGCAGGCTGGAAACATATTTCCTACATAGTGAGGGAGAGAGTAGATTCCCTCAGGTGTCAGTGTCTGTGTGACAG